>NW_027110275.1:680135-728735 GCF_000696795.3 Halyomorpha halys
ATTATTTATATAATAATTAAGTAAATAAAAAAATTTACCATGAATGGTAAACTCCATGCCATCACCTATTGCCACTTCTAGTTGGTCCTTTTTGTCTCGATAAACCATCCCATCAGCTCTAATTTCATCAGCACCAATGTCTTCCAATTCTCTGTCTCGCCCTCCTGAGCAGCAGAACAACACTGTTCCTTTTCAATTACTAATCAAATTAAATAGTTGCGCAAAAAAAAAAAAAAAAAAAATACAACAAAAAGTGCAGAAAAATCTAGGAGATAAGGACATGGTAAGATAATTTTATTAGAAAAACCAATCTCTGACTAAGATTATGTTATTTGTTTCAACTGATTAAATAATATTATTTCTGCACATTTTGTTATAATAAAGCATTAAAGCAACTCAAAGAATCAGCTAATACTTTTAAAACAACCAATCATACCTGATTTTTAATAAACACCACAAAACTATTCAAAATCACCCATGAATCAGTAACCATTGAGGGATTATCAATATATAAATTCCCATGGCCCAAATTTATTTGTAATTAACTCATAAAATAACAATGTATTTATGAGGTTAAATCTTCTTCACTTAAGATAAGAGTATCTCATTAGAATGGTTCCTGTTAGCCAACAGTGTAATATTTTGAGAACACTAAGCATTTAATTTTTGATAGCTGACAATTTATCCGGTATTTCAGTAGAATATTAATAAACGACAAAATGTATGGTGTACTACAGTAGCTCATGAAAGATAGAACTAGATGAAATATTTTTAAAATAATAACAATCACTTGGTTCACTCTGTGACTCCTTCAGAAACTTAATATTTATTATTTATTATATAAAATAATTCTACTTTCAATTGTCTAATAAACTGAATTAAAAAAAAAGGAAGGTATTTATAGCGGTAATACTCCATAATTTAACAATTAATAATTGCTTACTCTATCTGTTTTTACATATGTCCTCATTGTTAATCATTTACCCTAGAAAATATTCATTTAGTTATTAAATGGATTACATACAAGAATGCCAAAATGATCAAATGCATTAATTTCAACTAAACACTACATTATACATCAGAGATAACTGTAATAGAAGTTTAAAAAGCAGTTAAATGAGAATCCATCCCCTTAATTTTTCATAAATATATAACTGTATGCTCATCAACCCTCACTATCAAGAGGCATTTGGGTATATATTAAGATGTAATGTTTTATTTGCAGAAGTGAATTAAAATATAAATAACTATGCCATATTCCATAAAAATCTGTAAACATAAGCATATAATAATAGGGGGAATATCAAAATGTTAATAATAATTAGAGTAAAGCAAAAAGGAGTATTTTTTCCAAAGATAATTTCCGAATTAGATGTTAAACTAGATATTTTTTGTCAGTAATAATGTGATAACATAATTCATTTGAACTAATTTGAAGTTTCTGGATCAATAAAAACTAAGTTATCATTTTTAGTCTACTTTCTCAAATAAAACTTAAAGTCTGGGCATTTGGAAGGGGAGATATATATGGAATCTGATCTAAACATCAATAAAACCTACATCAATCAATTATCTTATTAAAAATAGATGTACCCTCATACTAATAACAGCATTAATAGAATTTAATAAGCATTAATTTGTAAGGTATGGTTACATGTAGATGCAACACAGATGTGTAAGGAATAAACTGACTTATTTTTTGTCCCCTTTACAGGAACTCATCCACTTCAGACAGCCTGGAAGAGTGTTTAAAAACACACAAAAAAATCTATTTTAAGACTAAAATATAAATCATATGAATTAAATATTCATGACTTCACATAAAATCAACTAATAAATGTATCTAGCATACATAAACCTCTTCAAAATGAAAAAAACATATATTATTTATCTACTTCCAATCTGCTAAAATATAACATATTTTAAAAAGAAAAAATAATGCATAAGACATAAATGAAATAGGGCAAGTACAGCAGAGATTGTCACGTAACAGTTATTGACAGGTCGATCTTTGTTTTTAAATTTTAAGAGTTTGATGCCAACAATCTTTTTGAAATTGATACCAGTTGTAAGCAGAGGGTTTAGCTTAAACCAAACTTTTAATATTCAAAAACAAAGGTTAACCAGTCAATAACTGGTACACTTAACCTACTTATATTAACAAAAAAATGCTCAAAGGGAGTTGATTAAAGTAATCATAATCTAATTAGAAGTCAAATTTCTGAATAAGTTTATGAACTAAACTTAAAGAAATTAAACAGATCCTATTCAACAACAATTTCCCTCATAAACTGACAAACAAACTCCTTGATCCTTACGTTAACTGTGTAACTCCAGTTCCTCCAGTTCTCAACCCACTCCACTTTTTTTTTCAGTACAGGTCCCTTCCGTTTATCTCCATTCTTTCTGACAATATACCAAAATCCTTACAATCCACTATTTCCACCCTAAATCTTGGCTTGAAGTCCCACAACAAAATTTCCTATCTTTTTTCCAAACTAAAAGACCCAATTCCTTTTTTACACCTTTCCAATGTAGTTTACCGGATACCTATTTCTACCTCATGTTGCAATTCCTTCATATCGAGGAAACCAAGAATCGACTTAAGAACCACATTTCACAGCACAAAACTTCTATCAACTCCTGTAAACCGTTTGCCTCTAAATTGTCAGAACATGGTTTTAACTTTGATAATACATCAATTTCTGCTACTGCCCCCAACCATAAAAAATGCCTCATCTCGCAGCCCATTCACATAAATTATACAGCCCATTAACACAGAATTCCGTCAATCATAAAGTCGATAAAGACTGCATCTCCGAGACATACCAACACATTTCAAACTTTATAAAACCTTCATTATCCTTCTTTTCTCTAAGTTCTGCGTTTCAGAAGCCCACTTTCCTGTCATGTCTTTAATACTGGTTTTAGTTTCTGAATTCTCACTCCATACTTAATTTAATTATATTTTATAGTGACTATCCTTTCTTTTTCTTCAGTATTTATAAAACTTATTTTTAATTTATATTGATATGTTACTTCCAGCTTAATTATACTTACATTAATTACTTTATTATTAATTTTTCTATTACATAATTTACATACCTCTGCACCCCTATTTATTAGATATATTGTCTTTCTTTATCATTTATATTTATTGTATGTTTTAACTTTATTTCTTCTGTGTTTTCTATCCGTGTACATTTATAATTTTTTTTTTTCAATATAATTTCTTCTCCCCAATTATGTATATTATCATTTATTGTTTACCTAATTTTGATATTTTCTACACCATTCACTTTAAAATTATTTTGAAATGTAACATACTTAACTGCCAATCCCCGCTCCTCCTAATACAAACGGTTCACTCTGACTTTGGTTAAAACAAGTACGTTTTCTGTCTAGTTCATTTTCTTCCTTTATTCTTATTCCCCTTTTTCCATCTCTTAATTTGTACTTTCTTTTATATTTCTTCTTTTTATCTTTTATTATTTTTGTTTTCATTTATTATTTATAACCTTTTATTTTTATAATTTAATTTTTAAGTTTCATTGTATACCCTTTTAATTTTCCATTTACTTTTTTACTTATGTTAAGTGTTTGTATCTTTTTCGGCCTGGATGAAGCCCTGCAACATGGGGCAAAACGTTGGCTCAATTAAAATAATTATTACTATTAGAGATTTATTTGACTGCACCCGGACCATATTCCATTTATTAAAAAAAATAAATAAGATAGAAAAATGATTTTTTGGTTCTCTTGCATAACAACACTGGTAAAAAAATCTAAAGTAAAATATGCATAGCTTCTTCTTTTTTTTTTATTTTATTTTATTACTCCCTGGTCATTTCTTCATTTTATTACATTCCCAGATTACAACGGCTGACATTCCTATTTTTATTTTCTTATGATCCCCTTCCTGGTCATTTCTGACATGCAGGAGGAGGGAAGGGAGGAAGTTATCTTCAGATTACTACCCTATTCCAAGCATTGAGTGGGTCAAGTTTTCATTACGTGGGACCATCATGAAATAAAAGTCACTCCTCCAGGCCAGATTAGAACTGGTATCGTTCAAGGTTGTTACAGGCGACACCTCAACTCTCTCTGCTACAGATGGCCCAATCTGCATAGAATCATTGTGATCAAACTGCAATAATTTCAATCAATAGTTCAAGAGATTGAAACAACACTAGGAATCAGGATCTCCTTCAAGAATATCCAGGTTACAAAAATATAATGTGTGGAATAAACAAGAAATACGAGTGAACCCTCCATTATCCTTAATACTCAGCTTAATAACATTTAGTTTAATTATCTGAACAAAGATTATAAACAAAATATTAAAAGAAATAATTTTATGTACAGTTCCATTAGTTAATCTATTCTCTCCTTCCAATATTGAATGAAAAAAGTTTTGTATATATATATATATACATACATATATATAATATTTTTTAATCAAATAATTGCTTTTGTATACCTATAATTAACATTTAAAAAGAATTACTAAGATTAAAACAGCGATACATTAGCAAGTCCTAAGCAATTACATAGTTAATCTAAGCAAACTACTCTGTTAATCAAAAGTTTTAATTTAATTGAAAAACTAAATTATATTAAAATAAAGATGATTTGTTTCCCCCATGTTTTGTTCCAATTACAAATCACTAAAAAATAATGAAATTTTTCAAAAACGAAGAAATTGGTTCGATAAAAAGTATTTTCATTAAAGCAAAAGCACCCCAGAAAATAATGGGTTAAGGTTGTGTTGTGTGATATGAACCTTGATCCCAGGTGCGCGGCGATCCCTCACCTTGGGTCTGATCGGAGATCTGATTGGTCAGCTTGGCTCGAATAGCTTTGGCTCCCATCATTATAGTCCTCTTGATCCAACCAGTAAATCGCCCTATCCTTTCAAATGCTTCTGCAATTTTATTTGTTTCAGTATCTGCTGCTGGTGCAGACAAACTTGAAGAACCAAAATTGCTGAGTAGGAGAGCCAAGAACAAATTTAATACCTGTACAATAGATAGTGATGAGATTACGAAACAGCATTATTGTTTAAAATTTAGATAAAATACAACTTTATCTAATTTATTCTCTCATCTTCCATAGTAAAATTATATGAGAGCTGTCTGTACATAAAATAAAAATAAAAAAACAGAACTAACAACTACATTATAATAAAAAGGTTTTATAATAATAGTTTTGAATAATTATGCAACTATAATAAATTAAGAATTATAATAAATTATTTTAAATAAAATAGATAATAATTTTTACATAATAACTAAATGACGATATTTTAATTTCATAATAAGTTAAATTATCACTATAACATTGTTGGACCTTGAATTGTTCTTTTATTTCCAATATACTTTATGCCTAATTTTCAACAAAAAATTGGATATTTACAAAATTTAATGTTCTTGCAAAGCGTGGCATCACAGCCAAGACTTTCTTTTCTCTTTCAACTATAAACTATATCTATATTTATAAATTAGGTTACAATGTCAGAGTATAAAAGTATGTGCTATTATTTATTTATACATTGAAATCATATTTTTATGTTTACATATTTGTTCGACAAACTTTTTGACTGTATATATTTATTTTCAACTAATATATTATTATATAATCAACTATTATTCAAATTGGGTCCCCTAGAAATCCTGACTCCAGAGATTAGTCCTCCTGGATCTTCCTGATAGCACCTTGTACTATTAATTTGTCACATTTTATCGTACTATTACAAACATTTTATTACTTTTTGGTTTGAGTGACAAAACATCACATTGATACATTTCAAGCCATCTCTACTATTCCAACTAATTTTCTTCAAAGCTATTATTAACAATTCATAGTAGAGCTGAACGATATAGAAAATAGTAATTTAATATAGTTAATTTTAAAATATTCTGAAAGTTCCCTCTAATCAAGCAGGAACCATACTTTTTTCTATAAGAGTAAAACATATTATGAATAATTTAATGACAGAAATATTCTTCATATTTATTTGAACTGATATTTTGGGTGAAATTTTACCCTTCAATCTGTAGAATTGTGATGAACTCTTCCAATTAATTTACCAACAATTGAATGATAAAATGGAAGCTGTATACTTTGTACTCAACTTTTACATAGTAACTACTTTACTTTAAAAAAAAAACACCTATGATTTCTTATGCTAAGTAGAAATTGAAATATGAAGGATGGGTTTTTAGTTCATCGGGAAATAAAACTATGCTGAAGAAGCATATTTGATTTATGAAGGATGTTGATCAATAATAATAGTTTGGTGGCCATACAAGATTATCATTATTTTTTTTTTCTACAGTGAACAATACATTTCCTCTTCTTCTAAATGTGGAATTTATCTCTATGTTCATTTACTCTAATTCTTTGAGGAGGGAGCTAATTTATCTTAAAGGAAGTATTTTCTGACCAAGGTTTTTATAACACCAGTGAAAAAGTAAATTATTGAAGTATAAATGACATACAACAAGATTTCCGATGACCACTGTTGCCAAAAAGAATGGTATACATGAGACATCTCCAACAAGCATGCAATCCCACATTGATTCAATCCACTCTCCACATAAGACTCGAAATACAATCATAAAAGAGTGCATGAAATCAGTGAAATTCCACCTTGGAAGTTCTCTAAAGGGAAAGCGATCCATATTATCTATAAAAGAAAAAAAATAATCAAAATATTATATTGATTTACGTAAAAAAGCAAAGTTATGTATTATTGTTTTGGTGAGTAATATTGGCCATTTAACTAAATGTAATTGACAATAGGCTTTTACAGGGGTTTGTAATTAGTATACCCATTTCCTCATATAAGATGGATAAATAATGATGTTATGCAGATACTGATGTAAAATAAAAATTGGAAACAAAAGAATGAAAGATATTAAAAAAAAAAATTTTAAAAGTGCTTTAAAAAGAGTAAACTAATTTTTTTTAAAATATGATAAGATCATAGAACTGTCTACTTATGTCTGTGATTTGTAATGTATCAATATCAATATAACTAATATTTATTAGTAGCAACAACAATTAAGTCTTTTCTCTACATGAGTCAGTAGAAAAAAATACTAGAATTAGTTAAGTCAACAATAAAATTAAGTATTTAGGTGAGACTTTTGGATGGCTATTTTGGCTAATTACTATAATATAGACATAAATGAAATAGGGTAAGTGAACCAGTTATTGACAAGTCAATCTTCATTTTTAAATATTAAGACTCTGGTGCCAACAATCGTTTCGAAATTGACACCAGTTCTAAGCAGAGAATTTAGCTAACATTAAACTCTTATATTTAAAAATGAAGGTAGACCAGTCAATAACTGGTATATATCGATAGCTAGTCCACTTACCCAACTTATATTTTAAAAAAATGTTCAAAACAAGTGGATTCTACAAGTATTCGTTTTCTACTTAGAAATAAAACATTTGAATAAGTTTATGCCCTAAACTTAAAAAAAAAATTTAATAAGATAAAACAGTGATTTTTTGGTTCTCTTGTATGACAACACTTTGGCAAAAAAGTCTAAAGTAAAATTTACAAAGGAATTTTTTATTACCCCCTTCCTGGTCATTTCTGACATATGGGGGGGGGAGGACGGTGTTATCTGGAGGTAACTAACTTATTCTAACTATGATGGGGGATCAAGTTTTCATTTTGTGGGACTACCACATAAATAAAAAGTCAACCACCCTCTAGGCGGATTCGAACCAGCGCCACTGCATGCAGTCATGAGGCGGGTAAAGTTGATGCTCCAACTCCCTCGGCTACGAATGATCCAATATATATTTACAACTGCTTGTGGATTATTGTCTGTAATGATCCATTGCTAATGTTATTGGATTTGAATACCAATGTAAACCTCTATTTAATGAAGGTTAGTATTTGAATCACAGGACCCAAGACAATGATCTTCCTCATCGTTTATGTATAATTAAAGAAAACTTCTCAGAGATAGATGCTATTACCATTTTCGCCCACTCTTCTGACATTCCACCATCTGACAATAGTTTTTTAGTGAAGGAGACAAAAGTCATGGAATACAATTTCACGTTAGTTCTGCTATTTACATATTACAATAAAATTGAAATAAAACTTATTTCATGCACAAAGACTTTTGTAGTGATTTAGTGTATAATTATAACAAACAAAATTATACCTATGTAGTTTTTTCCAAAAAGTTGCATTCCCATTACAGCAAATATGAAAATTATAATACACAGTACAAAAGTCAGGTTACCCAAGGCACCCACTGTTCGACCCATAATTGAAATGAGCAAGTTGAGCGTAGGCCATGATTTGGCAAGTTTAAATACCCTTAGCTGGAAAAAAAAAATTGGGTTAAGTTATCAATGCTAACAAAACAAAAGTTAAAAAATAAATAAAATTATTGAAACGTGACATACCAATCTAAATGACCTCAAAACTGAAAGTCCCTGAATTCCTTCCAAACTGAGTTCTAAGAGTGAAAGTGCAACAATAATAAAATCAAAAATATTCCAGCCTTCTTGAAAATAATATTTGGGACTCATGGCTATTAGTTTCATTGCAGCTTCAATACCAAATGTTGCACTAAAAAACTTTTCAAAGTATTAAATTTATTACTAATATTCAAATAATATAAAATACTAAAGTAGTTTGGTGATGAATAAAGCTATGTGTTCACTGAAAAGCTCTACTAGTAAGCTCTAGTTAGTGGATACAGCTCTGAGAGCCATAGTAACTTTCATAGAGTTACTATCATAGCACAATTAGCTACAAGATATCCCATAAATATGAAATATAGACGGTACAAAGGAACTATAATTCACAAAATGCTTTAGAAATAAAAACATTTCGAATAGGAACTGTATTCATTGTTTTCTTAATAAAATGTATTATTAAAATTAAAGTTATAATAACTTGCACACAGGTAACACAAAAAAAATATGAAGGCCTCTCGTGATTAATACCATAGGTTCAATATTTAAAGCAATGAAACCAGAGCAATCCATCAACACCGTTTGATATTAAAAACTAACATCTGCTAAGACATCATGTTAAAAACTAACATCTGCTTATGCATCGTATTCACAATTAGGCAGGCTTAAAAGGAACAAAAAGGCCATTTAAAATGTTTTCAAGAGAAAAACATCTTTTAAAATCTAATAGGGAGAAAGATAGTATTAAAAAAAACAAAAAAACTTTTACAGTTGCTTAAATGATTTTAAATAACACTAGTAATATAAGAATATAATGTCAGTAGAAATTGTTGGCATATATCATAAACTGATATGGTGTATTCTTTAGAGGCAATGAAATGAAAATTATGCAGTCTGAAAATTTTATAATAAGAATAAAAGAAAATGGCCAAGATTGACGAATAAAAGAAATTAAGATTATACAGAAGGGATGATGTATGTATAAAACTGAAGTGAAAATGACTAAAGGAGAGAGAATATGTTTTGAGATTGAGAACTGAAGTCATAACTAAGTTGCTATTAATAATCATAAGGGAAAATAGGGGTAAATGATATATGAAATATAACAGATAAGGTAAAGATATTTAGGCCATGGAAAATTGTTGAACATTAACATCATGATCTCATTTCATAATGTTAATTTGAACTTTGAGAAATAGATAAAAGTTTTCTAATAAAATAAGACAATAATCTTATAGCTTGTTTACGAATAACATAGATGATTTAAATCGATCATGGTAAGTATAGAAGCTTTGTTAGTTCCAGCATCTAAGCAGTGGGAGAAAGCGTAGGGGCTTAAGTAACAGATAATGCAGGAATGAGCAGAAGATAGAGTAGGAATAATAAAGTAGAGAATAAGAATAAAATAGGGAAAACTTAAAAGCTAAGCCGGAGAGGTAGAGTCAATGACAAATTAGCTGAGACAAATACAAGTAAATAACTGTAGTTCTCCCTCCTCATTTTGTCAAAGAAGAGATTCAGACTAAGAAGGAAAAAAAATCCTTAAATATATGTATGGACTAAAAAGATTAAGACAACACCAATAGAAATAAGTAATAAGAAAATATTAAATATTAAAGATCTGTAAAAATAAACTGGTAATGAATGATTTTCCATTCAAACTGGTAGTGAATAATTTTCCTTTCAAACTAAACAATATTTAAGTCACAATTGTGAGAGGTGGATTAAGTCAGGATGATCGTAGGAGTTGAAGTCAAAAATAAAAATTCATAGTTAAAAAGTTTTACTTTTTAATTTGTACAGGCGTTTCACCCACCTTGTAGCAAAATTAAATTTAAGAAGATCATGAGTACTTATGATGTGACTACCTCAGAAAAGGTGGCGGAAAAAATTGAAGTTATTCTCCTTTACCTCTCAGGAGAAGTGAAATTTCCATCATGTCCATGATCTGGACCTTATATTGATCTACTATTTTTGCAGTAAAGAAGGCCCATAAGCCAAAGATTCAGAACTCATAATCATTAAAACAGTTTTTTAAAATTTGTTTTTATGTTTTGACTGTACGCCCAACCACAATTTCTTAGGTATAAGTAAGTTTATAATAATTACAGTTTCTTTTTATTTAAAAGTATTTAATTTTATGACAGATAATATAAATGAAAATAAAATACTTCTGATGGTCTAAATCTTTATAATAAAATTAATTAATGATTATAATATTAATTATAGAATATTACATTATCTTTCACTTGTGATTGCCAATTAATATAAATTGTTCAAATCATGTGTATGAGTAGTAATGGATGATTGAAATTGAAAATATTTCTATAAAATATAAAAATTTTGAAACAGTGACTATTTCAAATATAAATATATACAAAAAATTAAAAAGCTCAAAAAATGAAAAAAAAAATTAAACTTACGTAATTTCCACTCTTAAGGGCTTTCTCCAATTCTTTATCCATATCATGGTGGTCGAGTGCCATGAAGAGCGTGTTGACAACGATGCAGAGTGTAATGAACAATTCTACAAATGGATCAAAAACGATCAAGGCCACAAGCTCCTGGAACTTAAGCCATGGTCCACAACAATCCCATACACAGAAGACATCGATACAATGCAGGCAGAGTGCAACAAACTTCTCCTTCGCTGTAGGTTCCTCATCCTCTTCTTCTGTCGGGAAATAGTAGACGGAAACTGTGACCCCCATTATAACCCACCCCATTAGTCATGGATTGTTTTTTTGTATCAATAATAATAATAATAATAATTATAAAATTAGCATTAATAATAACAATATCACCAATGTTGAAGATATTCAGCTTACTCTTTATTTAAATTATTGGTATTTTAAAAGTGCGTGTTCTCGTCAGGTGGAGATTTTTGTGCATTATAAGTGCAAGTAATAACCATTACCGTAATATAATAATGTGGAAGCAGGAAATATTGCTAATTGCAAGGATACCAACATTACTGAATATTCATCTGATTTAAGTGCCTTTTATTTTTTAAACCAATAACACCTGCTTTAATTTTTGTTTTATAATTCAAATAAAATACTACTTATATTCTAACATAATCACCATTTCAAATTGATATGTTAATAAAAAAATGTTTCTAACTCAAACCATACAGGTATGTAGATGTAGAAATATTAAGGGTCAAGTAAATAATCAAAATAAAAATCCAGGATGTTAAATGTGTTTTTGTACTACATAAGTTTCTCAACCCCATGCTAATCTCAAGTATAAAACATGAAATAGCTGAGGTAAAAATTGTATGAGTACCCATTAAGTATAGATTTTCTCAAATTGTTCATAACTGTAGACCTTTCTAGAAACTTTCCCCCAATCTATTTAAAATAAAATGAAAAAGACCCACATACATTCGATAAATTAATGACTTGGTTGGTAATATTAACTGAGATTCGATGAGAACATTATTTTTGAACATATCTTCTTTAAATTTTCTAAAACTATATCAATTAATGCAAAAAAATATACAAAACAGTAAGAATTGCATCTTTTAAGTATTAAGTATATACTTAAATTATGAGTAATTTGAGAGTGAGAGAATAAGTAATGCTAAATATCTTAGATAAAGTTCAAATAAAATTGTGGGTAATGAATTATACCAGGTATGTTTTGTATTCTCAAATCTATACTCCTCCCCTACTTTTTATATACATATCAAATTATTGGTTTTTAAGTATTCATGCATAAATATTGCATTTACGAAAGATAAAATTTTTTTTCTGTTTTTTTAAGTAATAGAATAAATATCTGTGATTAAATATAATTTAGCCAAAGTAAACAACATATTACACTATTTCTAACAATGAAAGCAAAAACAACAATTAAGATATAAATTTGAGATGGAAACTTAAATTTCTTTACTTTACATTCGTTACATTCATGAATTGAAGAATAAAATAAAATGCTAAAATTTATTAAGCTTTATACATTAATATTAAAGCTTGGACACATAGAACAAAATCTGTTACAATGGCTAGTCTACATTAAGGTGGCAAGCAATAATCATTCAGGTTTATAAAATTATTGCATAGGCTATGTCAGATCTGTATAAAACACTGAAATGCTTTGAATATGACAAGCATTATGAGGAAAAATTTTTATAGAATACATATACAAAATAATAAATTAATAACAAGGATATAGGAATGGAGCTGAATAGTAACTGACCGATGCATGACAAATGAAAATTTGTTGAAGTATTATTTATTTAACCTATTTTTGTGAAAATGTCAGATAAAAACGGGGATATTAGGTCATTTCAAGATTCAAAAAGTTTCCTCATCATTGGACTTGTTATTTGTAGACTGCTCCTGGGAAATTTAAAAAACACGGTTCTCACCCTTTCACTTTTTCCTTTATATACTTGAATACCCTTTCTCTGCTTGGCCTTTTCTAACATACCTGGCTACAGAGCAAAGAATATGATCAGATGTAATTGAACAGTAAGGTCTGTTGATGAAAAAGGAACAACTCAAATTAAGTTATGGTGACTATAGTAACCAAATCTCAGACAGCCATGAAGATAAAGCATTTCATAACATCTATCAACATTGATAAATATTTTTTAATAAACATTAACCTATACCACTAAATCCAATGCAAGATCTAGGATCTTGCAGGATCAGTAAAGAAAGTACTGCTTCTAAATCAATGGTTGTGAAAGGGGGTTATTTGGTTGGGAACACTCTCAACCACCAAGTTAACTTCCCTTCTCTCCTCCAATTTAGAGTACCTAACCACTTTATAGGGGCTAGGTGTACCCGAATAAAGAATAAATAATTATCTGCTCTAGCTGGACTCAAATCTGAGCCCAGAAAATAGAAGCACCTATAATATGAATATATTTTAATGTAAATAAAAATTTGAATAACTTTTTATGAATGATAAATTATGGTTAACTCTGATCGCAAAATAATAATTTCTTATATGAGGATCAGTCAAGGTATCAGTCAATTAGATAAAGTACAAATATGAAGATTTCTAAAGTTTTCTCTAATTAATTTCCATTTTCTCAATTTCGTATAACTTAATTTTGGTATAATTTTCTTTTCTTTTTAACTATCTCATAAAATTTACATTGATTTTTTATAAAATTCTTAGTTTGTATCTCTGTTATAATCTTGATGATATGCTTAATGGTTTGGCCATTAATTTAACTTTTATTTTTAATTCAATTAAAATCATGGCTGTTTTCATTATTTCACCCTGAATAATCTCAGAATGAGAAATTATCTTGATTTAAATAACTTTTGAACATAAATTGGTTATGAGACAATATTTTTACAAGCTGAATGAATTTGAAATAGTTTTGAAATATAAAATAACTCAAAATTTAAAACATTCTTGAACAAGCAATACAAATAAATAAAACAATAGCTAGCATTATTAAAATAATTATAGTGCTGAGTGGTTAAAAATAAATTTCTACTCATTAATATAGAAATAAAAATACCTTCATAAGTAAAGCACTAAGTAAATAATGATTTTCTGGTGAATGGAATTTCTGGAAAACACTAAACATTCCTCAGTAGCTCGCAATAGAAAATATAAAACTTCAAAATATAAACTAATTAAATTTTACAAAAAAATTTTGTTAAAGAAATTTAATTTATTTAACATGCATAATTAGTAACACATTGGTTGCAAGGTGGTTTCCCTGTAAAAGAACTTAATTTAATAATCCATTGGCTACATATTATAGTACAGGAGTCCAATACAAGAAATCCATTTCATCGAATGTAAATGTGCAAATAATTAAAAAATTAGTTTCTATCACACTTAACATGGAAACGAATTGCTGGTGATTCTAAAACTCTGACAAATTAGGTAATTAATTTAATGAAATAATTAAAAAGGTATTTTTTTTTTGTTTTTAGCCTGATCCAATTGTTTCTTATTCTAATAGCTGATTTTTTGAAGTCGCTATACAACCAAAACAGGCGGTTTACGACTGTACCTTTTGATCAAATATTACTTTAAGGTACTCATTCAACACATAATTTAATGTTCTCTAATTTATTTTCTTATATATTTTTCACTAATATCTACCGAAAGGTCTTGTAGGTAGGATAACTGAAAAAAAAGACCTATTAAAACAAAAATTTCTAATTAGAGACTTAATCAAATTAGTATCAATTTCGGACCACCAGAAATGTTTTTCCATGTTAAGTTTGAATTCATACATGGTACTACACTTCATTTTACCAATACTTGAAAATAAATTTTGTTGTTTTTGTTTATGACATACTATTTAACCGAATTAATATGTTATGGTACTCATTCAACACAGATTTTAATTTCTTATACTATAACTGTTTCGCTAGGGTGCACAGTTAAGAAGAAAAACAAAAAAATTACCTTTTTTGTTACTTTATTAAATTAATTACCTAATTAGTAAGAGTTTTATAACCACCAGAAATATGTCTCCATGTTAAGTGTGATAGAAACTAATGTTTAAAATTATTTGCAGAAGTATGTTCGATGAGATAGATTTTTAGTACCAGGCTTCTGTACTGTGAGATTCATCAAACAATGCATCAACTGAAACCAATACATTAATGATTATAGAGATTAACCTTCCGAGGATGGGTATGTTCATATGTTCACAGCTAACATCATATGTTCATGTCTCATCCAATCTCACGACAAAATTTTCGATTAGTTGATGAAAATAAAATTTCATTTTTTATAAAAAAAATAAAATAAATAATCATTTTTCAATTTAAGTTTTTTTAGTTTTTGTGAAATTCATTTTTTCCAGAATATTACTTATAATATAAGATTAAAAATAATTATTAGAATTCAAATATAATAAGTTCATGGCTGAAACCCATAAAATGTATGATTGTACGAGAATCGGTATCACATTTGTTGAGTCAGGGAGTACTGGCAGACAGGTATGATAGGAAAAACATTCATAATTGAAGGAAATCGTCGGTATTGTACTACAGAATCCTGGAAAAGGATTGTACTACTTACAGCAAAAAAATATGTCCATCCATTGTTTTGGAGAGTTCCATAGAAAATAATTTTTTTAATTTAGTTTAGGTAATTTATACAATTAAAAAAAACAACTAAATCCTTCTTATTAAAAACATGTTTATATAACAAAATACTAAAATTTAAAATTTCCTTTTAACACTAAACAAATCATCATGGGAAAGGCCAAGCATGATCATATGAACTTTGCTATTCAAGAGCAAATGGTAGTTCCATTTTTTAAAAACAATTTTGCTAAATTTCAGCATGCCCATTAACAAATAATATTATACGAAATCTTTAGATCTTTTTAATTTTGCATGTCCTTCATAGGTTAAATTGACAGTTTCAAAATATTTTACCAAAGTGCAATTTTACAACTGCATTCAACAAATATATAATAAGTAAATGTGTAATAAGTTATATTACAATGGTATGATATATTCATGTGGAGAATGTAGCCATTGGTAGATTTCTAATAACATTTCTAGAGTAGAAGGTCTCGAGGCCATATTTTTTCCAAATGCCAAGGAGGATTATCAGGTATTGAAAAAGATGCAAGGTTAGAAACAAATGGTTTTAGGTGGTTAGTGAATTTATCTGGTTCGGGCTAAATCAACAATATATAGAACATTGAGGTCTTTATGGATGGTTTTATTTTCGATAAAGTAAGGAGCATTAAAGAATTTTGGATTATAAGAATTAGATACGAGAGGAATTCAATGGTTTCGTGGTGTCCCAAAGTTCAACTATATAAGTCCAGATAGGGGTTAATATGTTCATATAAATGAGTCTTTTGTGATTAATTGATAGTTTAGATGGTTTGTCAAGTAAATATTGTTATAGTCAGAATCAGCAACCAGTTTCTTGTCTTTTTAGTCTATAATGAGGATTCAAAGCTAGTCATTTGTACTGATGCAGTCTTAGGTAGTGGATCTGTTTGTGCCATGTGAATAAAATTAAGATTAATTAACATGATTTTTATTTTATATTTTAAAGTATTATGGCCGACAATGTAGGCCAGAGTGTCGACAAAAATAAATAGTAAAAATTATTATTAAATTATAAACACATAATAAAATTGTTGTTTTATTTCTAAAAGTACTCCTACAACATCTTCTCCTAATTTTATCAATTCAACTATATTTCAATAATTTTAAAATAGGACAAAAAAAAATAAAGCGATTTCTTGAGGGAAATAAATAATAGCAATTTTACAAAAATAAAGCAAAAGAAAGTCCAATCACATGCATGGAGCAAGCTGAATATATATTTTTATACAAAACAACAATCCACACTTTAGCATCAGCACTACAACAATATAAATAATAAATTATACTAAGGAGATAGATAATATAAAATATTCAGGTACTTTATAAATTAAAAAGATTTAATTTAATATTTTAAAAACATATATACATCCGTCGAATAATATTCATATATACATGTATTTAAAAAGAAAAAAAAAACCTCTAAAGCAACTAAAATAGTTTGTAAGTAAATTAAAAAAAAAAATACTATTTTAAAGTTAAATTTAATGTAAACTTTACTAAAATGTATTCATAATTTTGAAATGAAGACAATAAACACACATATTTGTAGATATAGTATATGTTTCTTAACATTTCTTCCACTTTAAAAAAATCTATATTGTATATTTAATAGGCTGTGAACTTACTGGTATTTCTGAACCACATGTGTACTTAAGAAGTACATGCGAAGAAGTACTAAATAATAACATACACATTAAACATACATTATTTACAACATGGTGTTTTCATTACATGGAAAAATGATAAATTTTACCAAATGGGTTAGTTAAGTAGATCTTTGAAGTAAAACACTCACTCACTAGTGAAACTTTTATTTATTTTTTTATACTTAAACCCATAAGAGTGATAGATATTTCAAAATTGAACATAAAAAGCATTATTAAAATAATTAATGTCCAATAAATTAAAAGAATTTTATCAAAATTCATAAAAATATAATACATCAATAAGTTTTCATGTAATGAAAAAGTGGATCATGCATAAATAATAAAAATGTCAAAAAGTTGAAATCATTAAAAAGATCTAATTACATCATAATAGCTAATATGAATTTTAAGTTCTAACTGTACATAAAAAACAGAAGCATTTATGTACAATGAAATAAGTTAATTAACTAACTACTTTAACATATTTATGCATCAAATGGTAAATATGATAAAAAGACAAAATTTTATCTCTTAGTTAATGATCAAGTAGAGGAGAAATATAATAAACCCAAGTTTTCCAATTGGATTCTTACCTCCATGCTCACTACCACGACTGTGCCTTCCAGCAGCTTGTTCAATGATGTCATTCAGAACCATCACATCTATAAGAAGAATGAAATGTTAAAAAAAAAAAAAATTAATAGCTGAGTTACATTATTGATAAAAAATTTATAGTAATGTTTTACCCTTCATGTCAACGACAGTTTGCTGTTGTGAGGGTTCGATGTAAGTATTGTCAAGATGTTTACCTTTAGAAGTTCCATCCTCTAAATCAGACATATCCTATGATAAA
This sequence comes from Halyomorpha halys, assembly GCF_000696795.3. Classification (NCBI taxonomy): domain Eukaryota; kingdom Metazoa; phylum Arthropoda; class Insecta; order Hemiptera; family Pentatomidae; genus Halyomorpha; species Halyomorpha halys. Next base: position 698,156 of record NW_027110275.1, read on the forward strand.
ATAAATAAAAAAATAGTTAGTTAATCATGATTCTTACAAACAATCTATAATTATTATTTGTTTTAATATATTTTGTTAGTAGAAATTCACCATGTTTTTAACATGACCATGACTAAGAAAAGCTTGATAAACTGCATAGCATGTGCTACAAAAAGATATGTGCTGTAACACATCAATTTAGAAACAATGCGTTAGTGCTTGGGTGTATTATTTTAATTTATCCCAAAGAATATAAGAACTTTTAATTTCATTAAAATAAAATAATAAATTGAATTAAAGCAATAATTTTTCTAGTCTTTGTTAAATAGAACATCTCTTTTTATGAATTTTAAAACTCCCCTTTTCACTGCTAGGTGCCATGCACACATATGTACACCACAATATAAATTTATGGGTAATAATTAGAGATTATTTTATTCAAGGCTTCAAACTAAAACAGAGTTAAAAAGCTGCATCATTTAAATTATCGTTATTAAACAAACTACATATTACAATAAGACAAAAAAACTAACGATTAAACTATATTTTTAAACCCTCAGCAATTGCCCACAAACTTCATAGCAATATTACCTAATGTTTAAGTAAAGTTTCTGTAAAATATATTAAATTATTATAATCACTTCTTTCTTTTTCATTACTTTTATTTTTTATCAAATGAGTGGAAAATATATTGAACAATTAAAAAAACAAACAAAGAAATATTTTCTATGTACTATAGCTTTATTAACAAACTTATTATTATGAACTAAGACAGTATTTCAGAACATAAAATTTTATTATATTCATACATCAGGAAAAATGATTAAAAACAATAAAACTATCGCACCAACTATAAACAAGATTCAAATAATTGGTTACTTTAACTATCAATAGGATAATACAAAAATATTTCTGACAAAAAAATTTAAAAATTTGTATTTTTAATATAAATTGTAAACAATTAAGCTAGCTAGGATAAAAGTGTACTTGTTCATCTAACAGAAACAATAATAATACTTACAACTTAAACATTCACAAATATTAAGTTAAAAAAGCAGTGATCTACAGACATTTTATTCACTAGATAAAACCTACACTAAAAGCTGAAAATTATGATTCTGTCAAGAATGAAAGACCTAAAACTTATCACATGACCAAAAGAACCTTTAGGAATTTTAACATACAAGAATCAAAAAACATATGTGAGGATCTTAAGGTAAATGCTAAAATATAAAACACCACTCCACATTAACACCCAAGTCCCTATTTATTGTAGAGATAAAACTGATCATACTAGTTGTACGGTTATGGCAAGACTGTAATTCACGATGAGTAAAAATTACACTAAGACCAGGGAGTACCAAAAAAAGGTGTGATCCTAAAAGTAGAGATATAGGAATGAGTTAATACCTTTGATGAAGGTATACTGACAGATAATGACTATTTGAACAATGATTGGGATACAAGTAATAAATAATCTTAAGATGACTTGTTTAAACTGAGATTATTGAAAAAAAAAGAAAAAAAAAAAAAAAGTACATCAATTCATTACAATACAAATATTTTTCAAAATGAAAAACTGGATGAATGTCAGGTATAATGTAAAAAAATAAGCTATATGCACAGTTAAAAATTAGTATGCTTATGGGAAACAACACAAAATTTGATTATATAACATAAAATTGAATATTCATTCATCGTAAAAATTGTTCCCAATGAGTTAAGACAAATAACACAGACATTAGACAGTTATAATCACTATTGTGGCTAGTCACTCAAGTTTGTTGGAGTTGTCACGACCACTTGATTTAATGGTAGTGCTGTACTCTGGATAAAAACTCATCTTGAATCCAGGTTCAGAGATATCAAAATTTATTAATGAGGAAGAAAGTGAAACGGAATTAGTCTCAAATGCTAGTGTAAATAAAGCAAGTTGTGTGACAAGTGCAGAACAAATAGTGCTCTAACACGATTCTTGACAGTGTGAACCCGCTTTTAGGGGTGGAGATCACACCAAACAAAAGCTGAACTTAAAATAAACAAAGTAACTAAAATGAAACTAAAGTAATTAGCATAAAAATATACTAAGAACATCAATGAATGAGTTTGTGTTATTATTTTCGATAAAATCAAAGATCATGTCTTGAGTATTCTGTTGAAAAAAGTTAAATGAAAATGAGACGGAGTAACTTTTAGAACAGATTCAGCCAAGGTTAAAATAAAGAAAATAGTGTTAAAAGTATCCTTGTGAAATATTATCTTATAGCAGAATCCAGTTACTTTTCATTAGAAGTAAAGGACCTGATGCCAATTACAGATAAAGGTCATTATTTGAACGCAAATTTATTAAGTTATAGCAACTAAAAAGTAACTTTTTGGGAAATCAATATTTACCTAGGAATGATACAAGGCATGTATGAAATTTTATTTGGTTATAATCATAAATTTGAATTTTACTTATCATAATACGGATGCTCCATAAATCTATTATATGAATAATCCATATGGAAAAAATTAAGACATAACTACAGTCCAATACTCCACAACCTTTTTTATATTTATTTTTTATATGATTGTGTAACTTGACAAGAAACTTTAAATTCAGCTGAACATTTAAGTCTATCTTGGTAAATGATATAAAAGAATTTTTAGATACAGTGTTGTTAAGGAAGCTGATAAACTTATAGAAAATGAAACTTATACAAGTCATTGAAGGTGAAAAGGTAATACTTCAGAATTATAGATAGGGAATTAGAAAGAACCTAACAGTTTTCTAGATAAATATTTTACTAATGCAAAAATTTTAGAAAAACTTTTTGATGTTGAATTTGTACAACTTTTAAGTTAGCTATTCACAGAATAATATAAATGATGTAAGCTGCCATAAAGTATTTAAATTACAATTGGCTTAGAATCTCTAAGTGGTCATCAGAGATTTTAAGGCAATCAAATATAGGATTTTCTTTTCTACTTTCTATTTTATTATTATTTTTTTTTTACATGCCTATAACAAATAAAATAGAATTCATTAAAAAGGATGCGATACTTTTATTGCTAGGTATGGATGGTTTGTCTTTGGCTAATCAAAAAAAGATGAAGAATGTCAATCAATTTAAAAAGAATAATTTGATAAATGCTCATAAGTGAAATAATTAATCAATCTGGAGTTTCATGTTCCTATGAAATAGATGATACCATAGGATATAGTTTTAGTCATGTTGATAGAAATTGTAGTTAGGAAAGGATGTGAAATATAGGGAAATTATCATAATCTGCAGAGGTTTTCTTTATTGATATTGATGAGGTGTTTGCCAGTAAATTAAGGTGGCCATCCAAAGATTTGATAGTAATCTCTCCAGTTAGTCTTATAGAGGGACTTGTAGGTCATAAATCCTGACCATTCATAATACATGGGGCTTGACCGATTAATTTTTCACTGTTCTTGAAATGAGAGTGAATGATTGGAATTGGTCCTAAAAGGAGTAAAGGCCAGCTGCTCCCTAGGATTAGCAGCAGAATGAGGCTGAGGTTCCCCTTCAGCCTGTATGCACTCCTGTAATGAAATTAAATCTAGATTTTGGATATGAAATAAATAAAAGAAAATGAAAATCAAGTTGACGAAAAATGTACTAATTATCAAATTAATAATCTGCATTTGGAATTAATGGAAGTTATATTATAAAATTTAAATCTATCTATCAAAATAAGCCAAGAATGAGTCAAAGAAAAATTAAGATGTACAGAAAAGAGTTAATTTCCATGGACACCAAAAAGTCAACAAGTGAGAAAGGATTTCAATAATGTTTATGAAATATTTGAAATAATGTGATGTTGTCATAAGGTGTATAATTATCGGAAAACTTCAAATATAATATTGGCAGGACAGAGGAGGGGCTCTTCCTTAGTGAATGCGGTAAAATTGTAAATGAATAATACAAGAAAAAAAATGAAGAGAATTAGATTTAATGGGTATTTATAAGTTTTATAGACAGGAGTCAACTTTACTTACTATAAAAATGTGAGGTGAATTATATAATTAATACGGATTTATGAATGAATTCATTTACTGCCTACTGTCTCAGTCAAAGAATTTTACCAGAATATTTTAATTTAAAAAAATTACTATGGTATGTATCAAAACATAATGAATCATAAAGGAATTTGTGGTACAAAATTAAACCATTAACAAACCATCCTAAAGAATTGTTATATCTGTATAACTAATTTATTTTAGTATTTCAACAATATTATTAGATCATAAAGAGCAGGTAGTCTAGAACAAAAGGTATTATAAAAATCAATATGGTAGTATATATGAATATATATATATACTATTACATTACTAATTAATAAATGTTTTTCACAAAAGCAGATCCAAAGGCTTTCAGTTTAACTAACTTATAGTTAATTAATGAAAACAAAATAAATGAATGGAAACAAGACACTCTGAAAAGCTATTGTAGAGATGAGTAAGTTGTATATATATCTTAAAATAATCTGAAAAAAAGAAAAAGAAAAAGGAAATCCATAACTTTAATTAGAAGAATTTTGAAGATCATTAGTAATGATTTTAGTAATCAGAATAGCAAAATATTTTCCATTGCCAGTTTGTATGACATCCAAGCTCATTAGCCGTGCTATAGAGTAGTGTATCTTGCAATTAATGGCTCTTTCTGATACTAGATGAAGCATAACATGAATTCGATGATGGTAAGAAGGAGCTTTGTAAAAATCCTCTCACTTACAAGTATAATTTGTCAAACAGTTCAAAAATTTCATCCATTGATTTGAACTGCAATTCCATTGAAGTCCTTGCAATTGGTTTCCCTAAACTAAATGTCTTTATTTTGAATTAATGAATCACTAATTTTGTGGAAAGATCAATTCAACTTCAAAGCTAGGCCATAATCTATCAGTTAGCTCATCATTGGAATTAATAGCTTTATTCCACCAATGTCAGGTAAGACAATGGTTCCCAATTTCCCCAAAGTCTTTATACAATTAATCGGACTTGGAGAGGTACAGATGAAGAAAAGAATTTGTTGTCCTAATAAAGACTAAACAGTTAATTAAAGGATCCCTCCCCATAGCTAGAACCTAGTGGCTGCTATTCCTAAAAAGAAAATAACTGCAATTGATTATTGAGTTACTTATCGCCGACTAGACATAATACCACCACTGTTACCAGTACCAATGTCAGGTAAATTCATATTAACAGACAAGTATTTTTCATTGATGTTTGTGCACTCTCTAGTATTAAGAGAAATTTCAAAATTAAACCATGTTCAAACCAGGGAAAGTTTAAATCAAACCATGGAATGTTCTGTGATCAGAAGTATCATTATTTTTCTGCCAGTATACTTGTAAATAAATTATACTCAGTAATGAACCATGCTGTGAAACTTGGCACCTTATTAAATCCACACTTCTTATACTGAAGCAATATTCGTACAGAAATAGGTCAGATTCAAAGCTTTTTTAAAGATAATATTATAAAAAATCCTAAGTATAGTAACATTTTAAGTCAATATCTTATTTAAAATAATTTAATAGACTGTAATATAATATTTAATAGGTATAGATGCATTTGATGATAGTATTTAACAGAATAGAAGTAGTCAGTAAAACATCAACAATCTTTTCCTCAACCAAGTGCTTGGTAATTTTTATAATTGAAATAAAATAATGAAGTTTTATATATTTTTATACTATTCATTTTTCTCAAAAATCAACAAGGATAAAGAAAAAAGTTTAACATTAATTTAAATTAAAAAAAAAAAACCTTTTGTTCTAGACATTTCAATTAAATATTGTATTATTAGTAAAAATTGATAACAAACAAAATCTCTGGAGAAATGATGCTTGTTATCCAGTAGAGTAGGAGCCTGACAAGCATTTGGCTGGTGAGTAACAGTTGCAGAACTGTTTCGACTCGATCTCGATCTCAACCTGCTTTCCTTGGTTCGTCCACCTGCCAGCAAGTCTGCATGTGAAGTGTAGGAGAGTCGTGAAGCGTGTGATGTGTATGATGAATGCCGTGACATACCAAAGCCTCCGCTATACAGAGGAACCACCATTGCTCCATTCTCCTCTGACATTGGTGTCACTGCATTCGAATCATCCGCATAAGGCAGGTGCTCCTGAACCATCATTCGTCATAAAACACGTAAGCTTTCAGTCCTATTTTTAATTTTTAGTAGATATAATATTATCAACTTCTACATAAATTTGATGTTTCTAATTAGACTTTTTTTTTCTATAATGACTGATTAAAAGTGGTTTAGTTCACAAATTTTTTTTTATATGAAAGACATTTAAGAACAGACTGGATATGGAAAAGTAATAAAATATTCTAGACTAAACAAAATAGATTATAAACTATAAATCAAAAAATAATTTTTGTTATGGTTTGGTTTAAAATACCATGATATTTAAATAAGTTGATATTTAAAAAAAAAATTATAATTTTGTAAAAATAAAAATAGGATTGAGATATTTTTCTTACTTTGTTTTGTAATAGATTTATATATGTTGACTTAAAAACTGGGTTAACTGCCCAAAGATTTGTTTAATTTCTAACAAAGTTATCGAACTATTTAGAAAATATCCTAGAACTATAAATTTAAGTTTTTAAGAATATTCGTCAAATCTAATGGCAAGTAAAATACATCTAAAGTAATACTGTCATTAATTATAATAAAAAAATGACTTATAGATCATAATTACTACTATAATAATGAATAGATTGAAAATAAGAAATTATAAAAGAAATAAAAACAACAGAGAATCACATGGAATTGATTTTTCAAGAGAATAGAGAATAATAAACAGACTGAAAACAGTATCCTATCATCACCCATTTATAAACCTCAAATTAAACTGGTGCAGCAATCTTCAAACTATGTATACATAAGTATATCTAAAACCCTGCTAAGACATAAATCAATAATTTAAAGTATTAAATAAAATACTAAGAGGGCTTAAAGCATGCATAATGAATTTTATTCATAAATAAATGAAATATTAGAAATAAATAATTTTTGTGAAGAAAAACTGAAAAAAATAAATAAAAAGGAGAAAAAAAATAAAACAAAACAAAAAATGGGCGATGACAAGTGATGGTCAGTCAAATGTTATTGATATTGCCAATATGTGTTTGTAGGCACTAAAGCAGAACATTAGGTGATCAGCAGACCACAAATTAAAAAAATAAATAAAAATAAAGTGATACAGGAAGCAAATATACAAATTAAAGCTGATTTAAATTTTTTTTTATTTCACTGTTGTTTTTCTTTCATTAAAAACAATTAACCGGGACTTTCATCCAGCCGAAGATGAATAGGGATGGAAATTTATCTAATTTTTTCAAAAAAATAAATATAAAATAATAAAAAATTGGTTGAGACCGTAGGGGGGAGGGTACCTGAGCATCAAGATAGGTTGAGAGGACGAGGGGTTTCCTTTCGCCAGCGAACCTTGATCGCCCATTCCGCATAGTAAACTGATGGGAGCCCCGTCTCAGGTTGAATGGGGAGCCTGGCAAACTTAGGCTAGCCTGTAACACCCACATCAAGTGAGATCAACCCGATAATTCGCATTTTTATTAACAGTTTAATTTTATTTATGTTGTACTTATCATTTTTGCTATCATGGGATTTTTGTTCGGATCGGTATAATATTTTAAATTACAAGCTTTAAATAATTTTTAATGACAAATCATCATTGTCAAAAATCTTATTTTTAGTTTTCAAAAAATATCAAAACAAATATAAATATATCTATATATTTTTTTTGTAATCTGCTAACAATGGAAAATGAATGGTTAGTAAAAAATATTTTTCATGAAGGCTAATTATGCAGAATTTAGAAGAAAAATAATTCTTTAAAAAAAAATTAATAAATAATAATAACCAAAAAGCAAAAAATAAAAAAAAAAAATTAGAGAAAATAAAACACAAAAAATTAAAGAAAATGGATTAAAGACATTTTATACGATATTGAAAGGTAATACTGATAGAATGACTGTTGAAAAAAAATGATTCAAAAATAAACAAAAATATTAAATGACTAGACTATACTTTAGCACAAAATTCCAAAAAATGAAGCAAGGTTAACGATTTTTACTCTTTTTGGAATCATTATTTAACATATAGGCAAGGTGCAATAAATAGCCTAGGACACTGAAACACATACAAAGCAGTGATATATTCATATTAATTAAACACATAATTGACATGCACTTTAAACAATATTTATTATTTTCAATTTATAATTAATCATTCATAATATCAAATATAAAACAATGAGTGGGGATGTAAAGTTTAATAAAGGCCCCAGAAAAAGCATTTAAAAGACATGCCACAAGGAAAGAAAATCACAGTAAGAATACATTAATCATAAATAACATTATACAATAATTTACATGTATTCACTTACTCTCATCATATCTTGTTAAATAAGGTCAATATATCTTCTTTTTAAACAGAACATTATAATATAACAAAGCTAAAACTAGACTGAAAAATAAACTTGAACTTTAAGTTATTTGTATTTAAAAAATAAAATAAAATAAAAACTATACTTTGGCGACATTGAATCACTGTAAAATCACAAACAACTCAATAGGATCCCACATAACACATGCAAGGCTCTCAAATAACATGCTCTGTAGGAAAACACATGAATATATTTAAAAAAAAGATGACTTAGTCAATATACATTCCATCCCCACATCGAAAAGAAAAAGACTGAAGAGGTATAGGGAATCAAGAAGAAGATATTCGGAGTTTTAACCTACCTCCGTTTGATTGTCCTGGCAAGCAAAAGGAAACTGGCTTTTAATTCCGGTTTTTCTCATAGGCAGCTAACCCAGAAAAAACACAAACATACTGCCTAAGAAATATTGGCACTTTGCTAGCAAAAATCTTAAACATAACTTGGGATTCACCAGTTGCTTCTCTTGACGAAATGTGAATAATTAATTCAAATTTGTACCCCGTCCCCCATCTTTAACATGTTTAAATGTCGGTTTTAATACATATTAATTTAATAAATAATCTATAATTTTATTTTGAAAAGTGATTAGCTGTGCCAAAATTCAATATATAGCATAAAATATAAATCAAATGTGCTTGACTTTAACTTTCTAGACAATTAAGCTTAGGTGGAAGCAATTAAATGTGCTGTGGTTAAATACCCATGGTCAAGAGTTAAAAAAACTTAACCTTAATAGTGCCCAAAAGAAATAATAAAAAATCAAGTGGATGCTAAAAATATAAAAATGAAATATCATTGTTAGATTATATATATGCTGGTTTGTCACAATGACCGATTTCAGTTATTAATAATTCAAAACTTATATTATATATGTAAATATTCAATGTGCTGAATACTGCTGCATCAAAAGTTCAAATGCAATATATTTGACAAGGAAATTTGTCCTTAATAATTACTAAAAGATCAGTATTAATCTATCTATGAATAACTAACGATTCATAGTAGTAAATTGATATGTCCAAGGAATTAACAATTTGTGCATAAAGCAATTATGATATCCAGGTGCTAAAAGAAAAATCAGCTGTAAAATGAAACTAATGTACTTCACTAAAAATTAAAAAAAATGCACAAATTGAATGATTTGCATATAATTTGATAAAACGTAATACATATTAAATTCTAATATCAAAATTAGGATCCTACCAAAGAAGTCATAGGAATTTACAAAGCAAATTTAGCAATATATTGGCACCAAAAATTAGGAGAGTCAAATAGGTATATTAATTTAGAATCCAAATTCAAATATCTTACTAATTATGTTTAAATTTTGTCCTAAACCTAAGTCTTGATAAACATCTATCTGTTTTTGCTTTGAAATGAAAGATGAAATATATATTTTTTTATATGTAAATATATATTTTTTTTTTTTGGCACTACTTAGACAGTGAAGATCTTTCAACTCATATCGTGTTCCCGAACGGCCAAAACATGATTCACAATGACAGTATACAGGATAGGGTAATTAGTCCTCCAATAGGTTTATGGGCCTCATAAACCCGGGAAGGGAGATGTTAAAGCGCAATCTTCTGGTATAAGTGGTCACCCATCCAAGTGCTGACCATGCTCGAGGCTGCTTGACTTGTTTATCTATTGCAAACATCACAGCCAACATGGCTATCCTTTTTTTATATTCTCACATTCTAAGATTAAGAATTGGCAATCAGACAAGTTCTTAAATTAACATAAATGAGGAGAATTGATTTTGAAAAAATACTTAATTTTTTTTATATAAAGCATGCTTGTGCCATGGGTAAAAGAATGACTTCAGTGATTTATATCTCGGATTATTTATAATTCAATTTATTTAATTTATTTTTGCTTCTGGTTTACATAACTTTTGCCCCTTCATTCAAAAAACCTGCAAACCCACAACTCTCATCATTCATGCGGTTAATGGGCTGTGACAACAAAAGGGGTGTGTTATTCTGCTCTTATTAAAATCAGTTTTCATAAAAGAGATAATCACTGAGTTCATTAATTTCAAATGCTTTTAAATATGCTTGTGACTGACAGAAATTTTTTTTAAAAAAAGGAACAAAATTTTTTTTTTTTAAATATATCCGATAGGTTGAGAAAATTATAACAAAATCTGGGTTGAACTTAAATTTCAGTAAATATAGTAAAAAAAACAAACTAAATCTGTACTGCTACAACCCATGTGGGTTAGGGGTGTAGTACTTTGTAAGGAAGTATTTATACTAGACCAATGGTTGTGCAAGGAGGTGATTTGGTCAGAATCATGCCTGAACACCAGATTTTTACCCAATTAAGGGTACTCACTTTAAGGTGGCTCACTAGCTATGAGTGAAACAGAAAATAATTATCTGCCACAGACGGATTTGGACCAGGGTTCTTGAGATTAGTAGCACAATGCCTTACCTACTCCCATACAGTTTATTGGAGTTTATATATATGTTCCTGTCACAGGTAATGGGGACAATCAGCATATCAGATGGCAATAGTATCGCACTTAGTAGCACCTCTTCCTGGTCATGATTTAATCCCATAACAGAGGGAGGAAATGGACCACTACGAAAATAACACCATCCATCCTATGGGATGAAATGAACTGGTATACCTACTTAACCACATTGGTGGGTTGTTAGTGAGGTTGACACATTGAAATAGAGCTGTATTTTCAATTCCTTCCACAACTGATCAAAATCCAGGACTCCACTGATAATATATAAATTTATTTTCTTTAATCTTATAAGCGCAGATATAAGAAGGATATATGATGACATACACAGATGCATAGGACAGAATACTTTCAAGGAGCTGTAACCTGAAGGGAACGCACCAGACTACAAGTTTCAATATTCACATAATCATCTTCACTAACAAGTAAGTATGAAAGGATATTGTGTCCCTTAGGACAAGATAGGGTTATTTTCATCTTGTTTTTTGCTCTTCTTAAATTAAATTATTTTTCTATTTAATGTTTTTAGTTTTTCATGTTAATATTAGCAAATTATAGTTTCTAACTTATGATCACAAATTTGTACATTATATGGTATGAAACATAGACAAAAGTCAAGAATAATTAAAATAGGTACAATAAAAATATTTTTTAAGTATTTGTAGCTCATATTGTTTTAAAACATTTTGGGACCTCACTCAGTAATTTGAGCCATCAAATTTAAAAATGGGTTGAGCCTTTTATTAAAAAAAACTGCTATATAACTAAAAAACAGGCGACCAAACACATTACCCTTCTTATGGCTAACCCATCATAATCTTTGAGTTCAAGTTCAAAGGAGTAAAACCTTTAGGCCAAGCTGCTCTCTGAAGATAAAAGAATGAAGGAGGAGAATGTGCTTTAAACAACTTTCTTTATACTTGATTTCATAAAACTTTAATGTATAAAAATAATGTATTGCTTGTATAATAATCTAATTGCCCATAGACAGCAATTGGTGATATTGGCATTGAATGTGTGAGCAGAACACAAAATTGTTCAAGTAATTTGTGGATTTTGGATAATTTTATAAGAATCAAAATATACAAAAGTAGGTACTTTTACAAACACTCGCCTGAAGGACAAAAACCTACACTTGAAACAAGCCAGAGACATAAGACACGGGCTTGAATAATCTTAATTCTTCATGGGTAAAAAGGATCTGAACAAGTTCTTTATCATATAGTTTATTGAAAAGTAAAAAGAATAAGGAATATTTTCAGAAAATCATGAAAAAAGGAATCAAGCCGGCAATGAAGATTTACTTTAAAAAAGCTTCAAATTTTTTATCAAATATTAACCTGATATTATAATATGGTTATTCCTAATACAATAATAAAAAAAAAATCATCAGAAAAGATTCAAAAACAATGATCAAAGCAGTTGAAACTCAAATGAAGCAGTATTCAAAAAATCTAGGAAGTAACAGAAAACATAAAGTGAGTAGATGAGAATGCTAAATTTAAGTAAAAAAGAAAACCATTTTTTCATACATAAAACTCTTCTCAATTTAAAATTTAAGAATAGTATATGACATTCCAGCAAATATGTTTAGATCAAACTAGTAAGTAATCAAAAGAAACATACCACACTAACTTTTCTTCCTCTGCTTCCTGCAGTGTTTGGACGCCCATGGCTTAAAGACTCGGATCGTATCGACATCTTCTCTCTGTTGTTATCATCAATATTGCCCTTTTCTTGTCCGATGAAAAGTTCGTATGAATGAGCTGAAAAATCCGAAGGGGATTTGATGACACTGCCAGCTTCTGCTGCGGCTTCAGCTGCAGCTTCCCTATCGGCTGCCCTAGCAGCACGTGCTTCACGTTTTTTTTCTTTTGCTTGTGCAGCTAATTCAGCTTCCTGAAAAATTATTGTAATTTATATAGAAATAATCTTTAGTAGATAAAAGGTTTTTTCAAAAAGATGTGATCATAAATGTTTCCTCTGTGATACATCTCTTTAATGCATTTTACAATCATGTATTGATATTTCAAGAAATCTCTTCTTTAACAGGATAATTAAATAATTTTTAATTATGGCATTGTTCGATTATCTATTGCATACAACTCATTTAGATTGAGGAACCAATTTGGATTTTTCGTTTGTAAGAGAAGTGTGAACTCATCTAAATTACTTTTCCTTATTTTTATTCATATTTTCCTCCTCTTTTCAAAACACGGGCTTGGAACCGGCTATGGCAGAGTTAAAAGTAAATAAAAATAAGTAGATAAATTTGCTAAACCATCTCTGATAGCTAATGGAACATTGAGATAAATAAAAATATTTCATGATTTCTTTGAAAAATCATAAAAGTACATGATTGTATCTTAAAAAATTTATTAAAATCAAATTTTTCACTTAGTTTAAGAAAAGGTATAAATTTACATACCTTATTTAAATATTGAGTATGGCTATACGAGTTTACATATTGGCATTATTTACATGGTGGGTAAAATATAAATATCAATTAAGTTACAATTTTTCAAGAAAATTTACGTGAAAATTAAAAAAAAAAATAATGGTCACTATTTAAAACAGTGAAGTTAATATTGATTGTACTGGATTTTCAAAGTTGGGGGAAATAATAGGGTTGGTAATTGCTACTGATAAACCCTATTTCTATATAAATACTTATATTAGGATAAATGGTGGACCAGATAATTATTTATAAATATAATTTTGTTTTTAATAACTGCTTTCACCAATTAAAAGCATAGGTTTAAGTTTTAATAATAATTATGATCGTAATAAATCCTTAATTTATTCCAGGGTAGGTTCATTTGGAATTATTATACAGGAATAACAGGTAGTCTTTAACACCTTAGAATAAAATAAATTAGAACAATGTAATGAAAAAAAAATCATAATAAATCATGAATCTTCAAACAGAAATAAACAAACTTCTAATATTAATAAATTAAGAAACTGATTTGAAAAAAAATAAAATAAAATCTGTACTGCTATAACCCGTGACGGGTCAGGGGGTTCAGTACTTTGTAAGGAAGTACTGTTACTAGACCAACTGTTGTGCAAGGAGGTTATATGGTTAAAATCATGCTCGATCACCAGATTTTTATCCAATTAAGGGTACCCAATTTAAGAGGCTGGGTGGACTCCAGGGGGGTCCAGAACCCACAGGAGTTGACTCACAGCTACAGTGAAACAGAAAACACAAGTACCAGTAGATTTGGTTTTCTAAACCTAAAGAAATTATTCAACATTTCACAATTGAAAAAAAAACATAAACAAATAAAGGTCTGAAAAATATGAAAACTGAATTAACTTTTTAGAGCATTGGCTTTATTATTTTTTAAATTAAAATGTTTATTTGTAACCTAAATACTTTATAAGAATAACTATGAACGAAACAACACTGCAGATGGCAACACTGCTTCAGACCATTGAAAAGCTAGCTGTAACTAGCTTTGGTTCAGTGCAGCTGATTTGCAGATATTTACCCGATTTTTGGTTATTTTTCACCTTGGAGGGTAATTGTAGGGTATTTGTGTATTTTGGGTAAAATGGATTTATGATATATATATATATATATATATATAGGTGTGCTAGTGCAGTGTTGCTCTAGTCCTTAATCTAGTTTTTTTATTTAATCATTAGAGACTATTCGAGTCCAGGATTGATTTATTTTTGATGCATGGGATGAATATAATTTTTGGGATTTGGGCCGATCTGTTTTTGAGACCCAGGTTGGACTTATAATTGGGGCCCGGGTCAGATTTATATTTTATGATCCGGAGAATCAACAGCACTGCTTTGGTCTATTCACTTATACCATCCATTAAAATAACATCTACTCTTTGCTATCTTTGTTATAAAAACCTCCAGATCCACAACTATTAATGATCATTTCTATTATGGTAAAATTACCATTACTATTCCCTTCTAAAACAAAAAACCTGTATAATGTAGACATTACATTGTAAAATGGAACTTTTCAGATACTAATCTCTCTTAAAAATCACTGAAAGTATTTAACAAGTAACAATTTATGGAAAAAAAAGAAATCATTGCTACAAAAGCCCTTACATCACAGAGGAGGATTCAAATAAATGAAGCATAAATAAAATAAATCATTGAAACTTTAGTTCTTTATGTAAAAGGGAAAAGGAAAAGTGATTTCAATCTATTAATGAGCATTTTTTAAAATTGGTATATATTTGAAAACAATTTGACTGTGTTGAATAAAGAAAGATCCAGTAGCTCCACAAATTTAATAAAATACTTATTTACTTGTTTATTAAAATAATATAAACCAAACAATTTCGAAAGATGACATATAATTAGTGATTGATTTTGAAATATAATAATATTAAAAGATGTTTTTACCCTCAAAGCCTCTTCTTCTGCCTGTTCTTCTTCTTCAGCTTTTTTCTGGAGCTCATCATATGACATAGCTACAATAGCTAAAATCAGATTCACCAAATAAAATGACCCAAGAAAGATAATTACTATGAAGAACAGCATGTGCCACGGACCAGCCGAGCGCAGAATCTGAAAATAATAAATATTATTGTATAGAGTTTTATTTGTTTTCTTTTAACATATATTTATGTTTAATAGAATTTTTAATTACATTAACCAATTTATTATTTTCCATATTTTCTTCTAACATAAAATTGCCCAAGCTATTAATTTTGTCTCTCTAATTCCTTCTTATAATAAAACAGTTTTCAAAACCTCCTGTTGGAGTTGTTATAATGGTCAATAAGTAATAAAACCATAATAACAATACTAGCAGGATGCTATAAAAAGTTTTTAATAAAAGAAAGAATCAAAGAAAATAATTAGCTAGTACAATCTTATACTAGAGGGTAAGTCAATTATTAGTAAATCTACGGCCCCTTTGAGTGGACCAAACAAGTGATAGACAAAAGAGGCAAAATTGGGACTATATGGAGGATGAGCCAGTACTTCAAAATTGAGCTTCTGGAGTGTTTCAGCAGTGTGGGCAGCAGTATGCGGTAGGGCATTGACGTGCAACTACATAACACCTTTTGAAAGCAGTCCTCGGTGTTTGCTTCGAATTGCAGGCTGTAACTTGGCAGTAAGTATCACATTTTAACATACACTGTTTATTGTGCCCCTTTCCTCATAATATTCCAGTACTGGACCTTGTGAGTCCCAAAAACTGTAAGCATCAGTTTTCCTACAGATGGTTGAGTCTTTAACTTTTTATTGCACGGCACATCTGTATGAGTTGTTTTGGGGCCCATCTTGCACAAACTTTATGAAACCCAAGTCTGTTGTGGATTATTTCGTTGGCAGGACCGTGACTAATTTGCAGAGGATGTGTCACTTCGTCAACAGTTACTCGTCTGCCTAAGGGCATCATTTCACGTGAACGCTTAATGTTTTCTTTATTTGTGGCAGTAAACGGTAGTCTGGCTCCTTCATCATGCATAACACTTGTGCGACCATTTTTGAATGTTTGAATCCATTCGTAGACACTGCGTTGTGGTAAAACACCGTTCCTGTGCTGTACCAAAAGCCTTCAATTAATTTTGGACCCTGATACACCTCCCGACCATAAAAAAATACATAAATCAATGAACGTTGCTCTTCTTTGGTGCAAATAGAAAGCAGAGGAGCCATCATTAACAGCACGACAGCAATAACGAAACTAACCTAGCAGCTTGAAACTTGCATAGACATAACTATATATAAACAAAGCATGTGTCACCAACGCAAAACCATAGTGCTACCAACATAAACAAAAATACAACTGAATTGCGGATAAATTTTGACTTACCCTTGTAGCCCAAAATAATATTGAACAAAATTATTGCATAAATAAAAAATTTATATTATAATCAAAAAGAATGAATTTATTGAATTAAGAATCCACAAAATATTATACACAGAAAAGGCCCTTTTGAATAAATATTTAGAAAAAAATATTAGAAAGAAGGAATTTTTAAGGAATATTTGTTTATTTCATTTACTGTCATACCCCATTTAATGCAAGGTTCTTCAACAAATTCACTTATAATGAACATTGTGCAAGGTGTGATTTCCTAATTTTTTCTTCTTCAAGACCATAGCTTTACTGTGTTAGTTTTTGCAGCTTTTTCAGGATTTTCCATGTCAAAATGTGTCATAAAAATTATGAATATTTGTAATATTTTATCTAGAAAATGGGATTTTATTTTGAAAAAATATGGAACTGATCACATTGAACAGAAAGAAGAGTAAATCTCTGGTGAAACCAACAAGACTCACTCATTCCTACCTCATTACAAAGGAGACGCAACCAAAACGTAAAAACTGTAATAACAATATGACAATTGGCCACATCTTTGAGGAATGCCCATACTTTACGTTACAACTCTACAGTTTTGGATTAAAACCTGACAATCCATCAGCCCTCAGATGACAAAACCATAGAATCGGTATTTAAATTTTTGAAATCACAAAATATAATTGCAGAAATATGATTTTAAAAAAAAAAGTCCGTCTAGTCTGTCCCCTTCATCTCGGCAACTAGAGCTGCACCTAGCCTTATCAGCTTACTGGTCCATCTGCTTCATCTCGGCAACTAGTAAGCTGGCTCTTAACTTGACTGTTCTAGTCCATCCGCTTTATCTCGGCAACTAGAACTGATACTCTACCTCAGACTCTCTCTTACCTAGACCTCCTCTACCTGCGTCAGTGCCCAGGGCTCATCCTCTGGCACGGCCGTTCCTAACTTTTTACTGAATACGCCTTGTCGTGGGCCTTCTGTAAAGTGTATATCAGGCTGGAGAACCCCCTAAGACCATACAACCCTGACAGAAGTTTTATGCCGTTAAACAAAACAAAACAGAAGAGAATGTAGGCATGAATAAAAAAATAGTGTTTGGCTAATTACTACAGTAGTAAATTAGTACCTGGACAGTACTAACACTGTGCAGACTTAAAATCTTTAAAGAACACATTAAGGCTAGGGCATCATATTGATTTAATGAAAAAATCCTATCAGAAATAAATGAATAATGTTTAATAATGGATTATTGTACTATGCCTAGTAAATTTGTTTTCTAAATCAATTAAAATTAGCTTTAAGTATCTAAAACTATATACCATGATTTTTAGCTTAAAAAATAAAATATCAACTATTACATACCAACTGATACAAGTTCTCCCAGTAATCTTGGGTCATTAGCCTAAATGCAGAAAGAAGTGCCCAACCAAATGAATCAAAACTTGTGTATCCATAGTTTGGATTAGGTCCAAAACCTTGTAAACAGGTATACCCAGGTCTACACTGACTGTTAACACATACGAGAAATCAAAATTAGAACTGAGAAAAAAAGTATAAGTTATAAGAAATATGTTAAGTGGATAAGAAACATACTACAGATTCTAAAAATGACACAAAGTTTCTAGATAAGTAACAAAATATTTTTAAAAAGAATCAGAAAAATGTGAGATTACATATTTTCAAAAAGTCTGTAACCTTAGACGATGCCTAAATTTTTATAGTTTATATAACCTATTGAAGGGTATCCACTGAAACAAGTTACTAGTTAGTTCATACTAGTACTGGTAATGAGATAGGTGTGGAAGGAAGAGTAGGGTTTTCCATGGTCTCATAAATTTAATGTCCTCGTATGAATCATTATCCTATTATGGTACATCTTTTTTCCAGCAAAAAAGTTTAATCTTTCCCAATTTTCTCCTTACAAATTGATTTCTATTGAGCTCTTAGACTAAATGTAAATTTAGACATACATGAGCAATAGTTACTCAAATACTGTACATACATGAATTGATAATGTTTGGGGAGATAGTTGGATGTTTAGGTGGGTCATGAGAGAACGCTGTTAAATGTTTAGATGGGAGGAAGCATGATTTCTTTTCTATGATTGGGTCCTAGTTATTTTTCACAAAAATATTTACTTCAGTACATTCAGAGTTAATTTTATGTTACAAGAACTTGATACAACTACAAATATTTGTTATTGGTTAAATCCTTGTATATATAGTCGTTTGTAGCTTTGAACTCTACCTTAAGGTCTGGCCACACAGAAGGGGTTGGTCACGGCAGGCAGTGATCCTTCTTTGTATTATGAGCTTATTTGATGAAGAATTCTTGAAATTCTTGAAATTTAAAAAAAAATTGAAGTTTTGCAAAAGACATAAAAAAAAAAAATTGTGTTGGGTACACAAAATCAATAAGAATTGGAAGAATACCACCACTTATGTGACTTATTGAGCTGGAGTCCCAGGAAGAATGGTTTTTCAAGTACTTTCGTATGTCACAAGAATGCTTTCAGGAATTGAACAATCTAGTTTGACGAACTATTTGTTGTTATCTTGAATTCTTCAGCTATCTCATTCCATGCTTCACCCTTCTTTAACAAATTTTTATGTTTGTGTGATATATGATGCTATCTATCTATATGTGTATTTAAGCATAGTTTCAATGAATACTTCCATTTGGTCGGTCATTTCAGTTGCAAATGCAGATAGTGGTAGGGCGGTCACCGGGGCAACCTGTAAATTTGTACAAGTGGATTGT
The DNA here is from genome assembly GCF_000696795.3 of Halyomorpha halys. NCBI lineage: Eukaryota > Metazoa > Arthropoda > Insecta > Hemiptera > Pentatomidae > Halyomorpha > Halyomorpha halys. Next base: position 717,667 of record NW_027110275.1, read on the forward strand.
TTGTTGTCGCGACAAAGACTGACCTTCAGCAGTAGACCATGTTCTGTCTGACCGAGATGATGCAACATTGTTTAATAGAACCAGTCTGCCCTCTGCAACAGACCGCTTCTGTGTAGCCGAGCCTTTAGAGTTGTCAAAATAGTTGTGGCCAGCAAACTATTGATTACATAAAGTAGTTGCAGGGGCCACTACTGAAGTTATAGTTGAACTGCTTTATGGCCAACTGTGAGTAAAATGCATAAAATTGTAAGAAAGTATTAGTATTTCTGAACGTATTGGTATGAACAAATTCAAGCAGTAATCAATACTCATAAGTATATGCAAGTAATGAATTCAAATTTTATCAGTATTCATAAATACTTTTGACAAATAGTATTCTGTATTTATAACTGTGAATGCGATATGCCTGACTCAGAATCTGTTAATTTAGCTAAATAAATGAGTATTGGCATCTGGAACCTTAAATAGCCTCATATCTAATTGTATATACAATTAGATAAATTGTACAAGGTTAATTTTTATAATAGTGAAATTTAATTTTATTTATTTATGCCTTACAGCTTTATGTCACTTGAATCCCAAAAATTTAAGTAATAATTACATTCAGTATGAAGCAGATAGACTATTTTAAGTAAGTACAATAGGTAGAAGACATAGGAGCATACAGATATTTGAAAAAAAAAATTGTAATTTTCTAACAATTTATGTTATTTTATTTTTTCTACCAGTTTAACCAGCAATGTCTCAGGAGGGTAGGCAGTGTTCACTTGTATAAGCGATAAACTATTTAGTGGAAAAATTAACAATTAATTATTCCTGACAAAATTTATACAAAAATTGACTAAATAAATTAACCCTAAATTAAAACGTTTTTGTCTTATATGGTTTCAAACTTTTGCTGTTGTTATTATTTAGAAAAAATTAGAAACTAATACTCTCCTAAGATATTAGAATTTATATAGTAAAATAGCAATGTTCTCTAAACAGTTTTTCTTGTCAAATCCTTTCCTAAAAATTGAATTGTAACCATAAACATTAATAAATACAACTTTAGAATACATCCCTATTCATTTTCAAGTAGTTGTTATACTTCTTAACAATCATCAAAAATATTGTTTTATTGTAAGATATTCAGGAAAAGATAATTTATGCTTACCCAGCACCAGAAGAATTTCCACACAAGGGATAAACATCATCCTCTCCACTCCAATTAGCTGAAAAGTTAAGGAAGTTATACAGCTGATGAATTGTTTAATGAATAACAATAACAAAAAAAAAAATTCAAGAAGAAAGTGATTACTTTTTGTATGAAACACAAAATTAATTTTTCTTAGCAAAACCACTTAATAATTTCAGATATATCATAATATTACTATGATTTTAAATTTGCAGACCTCATTTAGCTGAAGCAATACAGGCCAACAAACAGTAATTAGAAAAACAAAAATCTCCTAGTTTTGAAATTAGGCTGAGTTGAAGAAAGGATTGTCTAATAAATACCTTAACAAACCTTTGGGCTTGGGGAGCATTAAAATGAATGTCGAGCCAAAGATTATTCTTTAATTCAATAAATTATAATAAAGGCTTTTTATTAAACAAATTATATTATATTATAGTAGTGATGTATACTAATATATAAAGTCCGATTTAAAATATTCTCTCATCCTCAGATAGACTATTTATTGAGAAAGGCTTTATAACATGCTATCACTCATAGAAATGGACCAGTAACTATATTTATAATGAAAACCCAACATAGGTAAATGTCTGTAATTGTTGTGACAACTTAATACCTGTTGAACCTAATGCACAACACAAAATTTTAAATAGGTTTGAAATTAATGGGTAAAAGCGCCACTCACCATATTACTAATGCGCATTTGGCGTCTTTATTTCATAATTTGTATGAAAGAGGAGTGTATAATACAAATTTAACATGGGTGAAACCAGTCAGTGTTGATAACCATGATACACGTAGAAGATATTGAAGTTCTAATTTGTTATTTAAAATTTTGCAAACTTAGAATCATTAATTTTACTTTATAAAGAAGGAGATAATCCAAGTGTCTATCAGAAATAAATATAAAAAATAGAGATAACTATTTAATAAATGCCGACATTTGACCAACATTGAAGGCCTTCGTCAGAGCTGCTCATGAATACATAGGATTTTATTTTATATTTATATTTCATCCAGAGCTCGGTAGGTGAGGATGATTCAACTGTTCATTGCCTGCTCCAGTATCAGAGAATACAACAGTTTGGTTCTCAATGCTCTAGGCTATCCAGTAAAACATCATTTTAATCTTACAGTTCTTAAGACATAAAAGAGTTATGTTTTAATTCATATATTATTTATTAACACTTATTACACAAAATCAATCTTCTACCAAATAAAAACATCAAAAAGCGGTGAACGGTCATATAAATGATGAAAGCTCTCCTGATGTTTCTCTGGTAATGCTATGAACCATTTTCATTTCTGTTTGAAGGACAGATAATCAGCTGGTATGCTATAAATTAGAGGTTTACTTTACTACTTACACGAATTGCTACAATGCTTGAACCAATTTTCATCAGTTAGGTTGCCAGCGGATCCATCTTCAGGAAAGTTCCTAATACATTTCTGTGTAAGAACTCCCATATATATTTGAAGACCCATTAAAGCAAAAACTGACAAGGAAAACATAGTAAGAATTATTACATCCCTCAGATTTTTCACAGACTCAATGACAGCACCGACAATTGTTTTTAAACCTTAAACAAACAAAACATATATAGTATGAAGTAATAAACTTAGTCTACTGCAAGGAATTTTTAAAACAATATATTTTAACTGTACCAGGCACGATGGCAACAGTTTTCAGGGCTCTTAGCACCCTAAATGTCCTTAAGGCAGCAAGGTTTCCAAGATCTATTCCCATTGTAACATAGCTGTAAAAATTATACGTTGAACATCTAAAATCTATTTTAGCATTCATCGCCTATCCTATATACTATCAAGTACAGTAATTCTATTAATTAATTAAAATAAGAACTATTATCATCACTTATTAATTTTTTACTAAGTTATTAAACTATTCTTAGATATAGTTTGCTAATTGCAGAAAATATTTTTGAAGTATTTAATACCATCAGTAAAATTCAATATTTGTAGGAAAAATAGTTTGATCCAACATATTTACACATAGCATAAACAACCATATACACAACATAAAGTACTATCTATTGGAATTTAATAAAACAATGTCACTAAATGTTTTGATCTAAACTTGGCTACAGCAATTTCTTATTGTACATAATGATTTTATAGTTTTCTAATAAAATAATATAATATGTATATATATATGACTCATGGCTAACTATAATACTAAGCTACTATTGATCTTCATGTTATAAATAAATTACAATGAATGTATTTGAACAAATGGACCAATTAGAAGTTTAATTAAATTCAAATTACTAAATATACATAAATAACTACTTCTAAGCATTATGAAATAGGCTAATACTAAATGAACTACCTTCACAGCAAATCTAATAACACAATAATACATGTACGTTATTTTTTTTACACGAACTTACTGATTAATTCTTCATTTCTTGATATTCTATCAACAAAGTGTAACATAACTCAACTGAATATAACAAATCTGAATACATTTGCAAGGTTTATTTACATTCATACTCTTTCCAAAGACAAAATATCAGTACTAAGACTATTTTTAATATTTTGCAGGCCCCTATTTGATTTAATACATTGAAACAAATTTAGTCTGCGTTATAAAATGAAAAAAATAAATCATTAAATTAAATCAAAAAAATTAAATATATTGTAGGAATGAAAATCAACTTTTAACATTCAAATAATTGAAGCAAATAATTTTTTTTTACTATGTTAAAAATGTAGAAATTAATAAAACAGTTTTAAAACTGATGTAAGTGAGAAATAAAATATGTAAATGGTGAATGTGTACTAATCTAATCCCTAAAGGGAGGTATCTACACTACTCACGCCAATGCTATAACTACGAAGTCCAGCCAATTCCATGCGTCTCTAAGGTATGTGAACGGCTGAAGTATGAACCCACGAGCCATCACCTTGACTGCTGATTCGAATGTGTAGATCCCCGTGAAGATCACCCTGTGGAAAAAAGTAAATTATTTAAAATTCTTCTTAAAACTGTACAACATAATGATCTAAAATGTAGTACATCTTTATAAATTTCTCAATAAGGGGAGAAACAAAGGATACATACAACTATAATAGAATACTATCATCTAATAAATTAATGGTACATAAATAAATGAATGTCAAAAGATCATTGCTTCATCATATCGGATTAGTAGAAACAATAAAAGTTATTTGCAGTAGCTTTCTCTAAATAATCTAGTAGGCAGGTGTCTTTTTAGAGTAAATTTTTGTAGCGATTCATATAACTAAAATTGTTTTTTTATTTTCTCGAACAGTAACTGATACTATTCTGTAGTGCCTAAAAGTAATTGATAGGTAGATAATACGGTTGTATCATCAGTCAGTGGAAATATTAATGTGTTAAGGTTTTGCAAAATATCATTAGTGCAAAGTAAAACATAACATGGATTAAATTTCTTCTTTGAGGTGTTCCAGCTTTGTTTAGTGTAGCTGAAAAGAGTATCCTTTCCACAAGATATATCTATTTATTTGATCCAAAGAACTAAGTTAGCTAAGTCTTATTTATTGATATGGGGAATAAACCTGTTTGCATTTGGTAGCATGGTTTCTGATCAATCTAACACTATTGTGTTGTTCTTTTTAATAGGCATGTTTTTTAAAATTGGTAAAAAAGGTCATATTAAGGAAATTAGTATGTATAAATCATATTAGTAATTTGAGAAATTGAGCAATTTTTCTGTTCTGAGACAAAAGAAGTGTGTAAGTCCAGTTGGTTCTGGGAAAGAAGGTAAAGATAGACTCATTGGTACTGCCCATCATTAATGCACAGCATATCAGCTCTTAATTACATGACTCCTAAATCAGTATGACGGTTTAAGGCTATGCTATCATCTTCAAGAAGAGTTTTGAAGATAACGGTTGTTTTCAGAAGTTTCCTATGTTTCTTTTAGTATTTTTTCCATCATATTAGACAAAATAAAATGAAAAATAATTAAAAGCTTACTGAAATTTTCATATCAAATAAATACTAAAATTCAAAGATTGAAAATTTATGTAATGAAATGATTTACTAATCAATTGTGATTTCATTACAAATTTGTGATATTTATTACTTAATTGAATTATTGTATTCAATCTTTAGTTATAAATTTAAAATCAGAGACATTACTAAATCCTATAAATTTTTAAATTAATAAAAATGGTCACTTTGTGTGAAAAAAAAAAAATTATAATCTGCTATTGTTAAAGAAATGATAGATACATCACTAAAGTTCAGTTGTTCTATTTTATTTTGAGTTTTTCAAGATGCACACAAAAGACAATTACTTTTGATGAAAATAAAATTTCTATTTTTATACATAATGTACAATGAATATGTAATCTTGGTGTGTATGCATACTACATTGAAAAAATATATAAATAATAATTAGGAAACTAACTCTGTAGACTCGACGGTTGGTGTTGTAGGCATGATCATGAGGACACAGTTGAGAAGAATGGTGAATATGATGAACAAAGAAAAAAGTGGATGGACAAGAATATAAATGGCTACCCTACGGATAGGGTTGAATGGGTCAAGTATCCAGAGAGCTTTTGTTGCAGAGAATCTGAAGATGTCTCTACCCTTACTAACTACAACAAAAGTCTGGAAAAAAAAAAAAAAAAATTAGAAACAAGAAAAATTATTCCTTAAACTATGTTTAATAAAAATATGTAGAAAAAATAAGACAAACACATATTTTCACTAATATGAAAAAAATATTTTATTTTGTTCTGGTGACACATTTATTCAGGTATATTTCTTACACAACAAGTATTTCCAAAAAAAAAAGTTATATAAGCTATATCACCAAAGCAATGTAATAATTATTGAAAAAAATATTTATGAAATAAAAACTTTATATATGTATGTATATATATTTACAAGTGCATTTTATGTGAAATAAAAGTTTTTTATTTTAAAAAGAATAAATATTATTATACAATAACTGATATACCCAGTAGTGAATAAACACATATAATCAAATCTCCTGCATTTGGAGGTCAGACAAAATGAACCTTTACATATGTATAGTGGTTGGTACTGGACAGAAACCTGCTGTGAGGAGTTGACTATAAGGAATGAAAACCCTATTTGCTCTTCTTATTACCAGTACTAGTACTTTGCCAGGAGTACACTTCAGTTTTAAGAGTAAAAACAGTATTTAAAAAGGGTAATTTTTAAGATACTTTAAAATGAGGTGACATGGCAAATAGGTTTATTTATGGAGCTGGGTTACCCAGGAGTGGTCTGGTACCCTTGTCCAGGCCTCTTCTTAGAAATTTTAAATTTTGAACAAAATTTTAGTATAAATTTCTAATCATTACATCATCAAAAATTTTTCTTTACAGAGAGTTTCAAAATAATAACAGGGAATCATAATGAGGTTCTTATAGTTGACTAATTGTATCGGGCACAATTTTTTCTTTCAATATTTTCATTATGTTATTTCAACTTTTATTTTATATAGAACACTAATTGAATTTTTAATTATTTCTAATATATTTTCAAAATTATTCTTTTCCTAAATTTCCAATATTTGATACTTTATCTTTAATTTTAATATAAGTTATCTTTGTTCCCATTTTGTACATCATTCTTAAAGAAAAGAATTTAAAAAAGTAGAAGGTTTGAAATATATAATACAATAAGGAGTTGTCAGAAGAAAATATAAAATAGTACACTTAGAAAATATATAATTAAGTAATAGTAATGAGTAATAGAGAGTAGGTGATGGAAAATAAATAATGGATTTAATAAATTGATTGTTTGTCAGTTTTGTAATTGATAGGAAATGATTCTAATTGTATATAAATACTTTTGGAGAGGGGAGTCATGTGTCATAGTTAGGGAAGGGGGCGAGAATAGAGGTTCCCCTCTTCTTTCTTTTAATCTTTCTCCCCTTATTTACTTCACCTAATAATCTGTATTTACCTGCTATACTACTGTACCTCTTTTGCCCATTGTATCAAACATAATTTTTTCTTTCACAAATTTCATTATGTTAATTTCAACTTTTATTTTATATAGAACATTAATTGAATTTGTAATTATTTTTAATATATTTCCAAAGTTATTTTTTTCCTAAATTTTCAATATTTGATATTTAATTTTTAATTTTAATATTAGTTATCTTTGTTTCCATTTTGTACATCATTCTTACCTTTGAAGTATTATAATTTATGAGAGGAGAAGATTGTCGGAGGGTGCTTGTTTTGTTTGTTGGTATATTATTTACTTTTATTTTTATGTTTCTCTGAATGATGGTTGATATCTCTTTTTGTTTCATAGCCCTGAAGAAGACCTGAAAATCAAGTTGAAACGTCGGCACAATAAATATTTTTTTCTTTATTTGTGTTTTTCTGCTGATCGCACCCTCTGACCATTTTCTCCTATTATTTATCTATGGCCAATTATCTTCACCTTATTATAATTTATCTCTTTCTAGTTTCATCTTCTGATTGCTTAAATTTTTGGTTATACTTTTTTTTTTTTTTTTTAGTTTGTTTGATAAATATATATTTTTCTTTTTCTCTGTGTTATGGTTGTTACTTTGCCAAAACATTGGTAAAAATAAATAAGTTCTACTTATTTGATTATTGTTACTCAAGATTGTTGATATACTTAATTATTTTACTTATTCAATTATTATTACTTCACCATTGTTACTACCAGACCCTGACTATCCTGTCCTCACAGCAGGGAAAGTATCTTATATCCCCCAATATATTTAATACTGACACTAGTTAAGTATCAGCATAATAGTTTTTCACAAACTTTGAGGGATTCAAGAACTGATTAATCTTACAATCTCTTAAAACATATAATATTTAAAAAAATAAAATTTGTGCAGATTCTGAAATGAAATTTATTCCATCAGATTTTCTGTTGAAATAGAAATTAAAAGCAAAGTTTCCTCAGGTGTTGAGTACTTTCAATAATTGTTATAAATTAAGAAATTTAAGTAGTGATAAAATATAAAAATACCAATTGATTGTGATAAAATGGATCAATATCTTCTAAAGGGATGGAGGAAAGTTCAGCAGGGAAGAGACCATGGAATCTAACGGGAAGTGGAACTCCCTGCTCCAAAGTGGTATCTGGTTGTGGGCCTTCATCTTCGTCCTCGTCCTCATACCGAACCTACATCAGTAGAAGAGATATATAACTAAAACTTAAAACTATAATTTAATTAAAAAGCTCTTTTAATAAATGAATAAAATAAAATAGTACTGCAAGAGATATATGATTAACATGCTGTACACGAATGTGTGAAAATACATAAATGTATTAACAAAAAAAAAAGATTGATTACAGTTTATTTGATTAAAAAATAACTGTGTTCCATACACAGTAACTAGAAAAAATAATTTTCAGTATTTAAGAGTAACAAATTTTTTCTTACTGCTATATTCTTATAGAAGTTATGAATAATTACTTAGTATTTCAACATTCTTTTCTCTCATATAACAACTTGCTACCAAAATAAGTTCTGTAGTTATAGAATATAAATATAGATGTAATTGATAATGTATTTTATGTAGCTTTTGTGATAAGGACTGAAGCAGTTTTAATTCTTATGATGCTAATAAAATTTTAGTTTAAAAATCTGTTTAATATACAAGCCAATAATACTGGGTATGGGAAATAAAAAGTTTTTTTTTTGAGTTAAGATCTCATTTTAAAAAAATTGTCTATAAAAAACATTATCTATAGCCTACTTTGGTCACTAGCAATGGTCATACCTGTAATTTCACTAAAAACATAAGTTTAAAGTTTTTTAGGTTGACAAAGGCAAACCTCATCTCCAATATGAAATTAATTATTTAAAAACCTCTTATTTCATGGTTTGAAAGTCTTAAAAAGGAACATATTCCTTACAAACATTCAGTAACAGCCCACATTTTTATTCCCCATTCCCAATACATTCATATCTATCTTTTATAAAGCTGAGACTAAAAAATAGAACATACATATTTCTTTTTGTGTACTTCTTTTATATTGAAATAAATCTGAACCAATTATTTATATAATATTTTAATAAATATTTAAATGTTACAAGTTTAATATTTTAATTATATATTTTAATATAAAACATTTCTGGATAAGAAAGTTAGCATCATATTCTTCAACTCAATCTTTCAGAAATCATTCTAAACAGCTTATGCATAAATTAATAAGCCTGGTTCACTATAACCAGTCTTCGATTTAACACTTGGTATGGAAATGGTTTTTCTAGACAAATGGTTTAAGGATATGATGTAGTCAGTGTTCATGCTCGGCCTCCAGGTTTATCCCCAAATCCATATTATAGAAACTGGGTGGGCCCAAAGAATCAACTCTAGTGAAACCATAACTGACATAACAGAATAAATAAATTATCTACTTCTACCAGAATCTAACCTGAGTGTAGAACTTGGGAATCCAGTGTAATACCCACAGAACAATTCCACTTCAAATAGACTTTCAACAGACAATAAAAATAATAATAACAACTAAAATTCAGAAAATAACACTTATGAAATACATAGCTTATGTGTATTAATGGAAACAGTAGAGTATCACCAATAGCTTCAATTAACAATAGAAATAGAAAATAGTGACAAAATAACAGAATGAACTAAAAAATAAACTAATTGAAATATAGTGTTAAATTTATTTTACTCAGTATGTGTTAAACAGTTATAAACATAAATAAGTACATGAAAATAATAGACTTGATTACCAAGCAAGGAAAGAAAAATACTCCAGATATTTTTAGATAATTTCTAACCTTAGCACTTGATGAAAAGTGACTATCAGCAAAAATCCAACTTTACATAAAATTAAAAAAACTATTTTGAGTTTTCTAAGAACCGATTTAGAAAGGTAGATTTCATTTGAGCCTGTGGAATAGGAATACACTCTCACCAACTACTGGGGCTTAATAAAGGCAGTGTGGACTTTGTGAATTGTTGTCCTTGTGTCAACAAGGCTTCTCAATTAAGATTGTTTCTTGTTGTTATTTCATTTTAAATCTCTGTTAGTGCAACAGTTCATTCAATAGTTTGTTGCAATAGTTGCTATTTAAAATGAAACAGTAACGAAAACCTATCTAATAGAGTAGCCTGTGTGAGGCAAGATTGTTTCCACTTGACACTGTCTCTATCAAGTGACTTTACCCAGTATTTAAAACTCTACACAATGTAGCTTAGTTAGTTTTTTCAAAAAAACTTAGTAACTTCATAATAAATAATTTCTCATATGTAATAAATACATGATTCAGACTTATTTTAATGAATCAGAGGTACTCAAAATAAGAAATAAATATTACATTGCCTCAAGAAAATAAATATAAAAGAAATAAAATTATATTTTCATACAAAATTGGAATAGCACAAATCAGAAAATAGGGGACTACAGAAAATTTAAAGAAAACACAGATAAATCTGATTTAAAGTAAACAACTGCTCAACAGCTATATAAATTATATTTTCAAAACCACTATTTACCACATTTTTGGCCTATCTAAAAATTAACTCTGCAAAAGATTTCATGGTGATAAAAGTTCACTTCAGCCAGCACTAATATGAGGTGCCCTAATTTTTCAAGATGTAACATAGAAAATGAGCATTTTTTATAAGGAAAAATGAAAAAGTCTGTAAAATCTTTTAAAAGATCAACAAAGCAACTAATATTAAAAAAATTTCTGTAACTGCTTAAGGTTGAAGAAGTTAAATATTGCAAGCCATCAATATTGCAATTTCTTGAAGCCATGAAGCATTATCCAAATTTAAAAGCTTACTTTTTGTTAACTTTAAAATTTGTGTTTGTATAGGTAGGTTTAATACTATGTAAAGACAGTAAATATAAAGAACACAACTTCCAAGATAA
>NW_027110275.1:728785-736604 GCF_000696795.3 Halyomorpha halys
AATAGTAAACCAACTTTAGGTTTTAAATTTAAATTGGACCATCTTTAAGATGAGAACTACTTCTACTTTCCCATAATATTAAGACTAAAGTTAAATTATAAACCTTGGTAATGTGTAAACAAACTTAAAAAATTACATCTTTTTTTAAAAATAATTTTACCAGAATTCCATTCTTGAAATTTTACCTACAAACCTAATCTCAAAATATGGATTATATATAAGTAAATACTTGAAAAAAAAAATAACCATTTAAATAACGTTTGTTGCAATTGAAGTACCAAACATATTTCTAAATTGAACACTTATCTCTCCGTCAGATATTAAAAATGGATGCATTTCTGTGGACATAATATTTATAAATAAGATCTATGGCTGATTGGGCTAAAGAACTTCTAGAGATTTTTTTTTTTTTTTTATGATTAATATTGACGATAAAAGAATTAATTGTTTTTATTTATTTATCTCTGAGGGATTTTGATGCACAAATTTGCTTCATTTTTACTTATAAACATGTTTAATTTCAACTGTTCTTCCATTAGTAAATTAGTCCAGGTTTCTACTCCATACTTTATGTTAACAATATACAATATATTAAGGTTGATTCTGGCTCAAATTTGATATGTATGGTTCTTTAATATAATTTATATTTATTAATTTGAGATGAGAATACAAAATATTTTAATCTTGAATCCAACTCATTCATTAATATTTTTTATTCAATACCCGATTGAATTGAGGGCCTTACATGGTTAATATAACAGTTAAATGTTTGAGTCCAACTGTTAAATGCTTAAAAATTTTAAACATTATAGTTATCCACCTTGTACTTGTAGATATTAAAAAATATGGCCAGAAAATGTTAATATTATTTTATGGCTGGATTGTTTATTAATATTTACAAGACTTTCTTGGGAGAGGAATGAGTAATTGTTTTTTTTAACTCCTACTACAGTAAATAAGTTACTGTAAGAAGAATGGTATGTGATCCATATGATAGATGCTCAAATCCTCATTCTATCAATTCCTGACAAGATTAACAGTATTCCAAGAGCAATAGGAGAAAAAAAATCTCCAGGACTGACATGACTAATTATACCTATTCTTTTGGGAACTTTTACTTTTATTAAAAGTAAATTATAGATATTTAAACCTCTCTGAGACAGCAATAAATTGTTTTGCAATACAGTTATCACCTATAGAAAAAAACTTTCAAAGGCTCCCCATTGAAAATTTAAAACTTATCAGTCACTAAAAATAAATTTTTGTTCTCAAAGGATTGAACTTGAACTATTAGCTCCTTTTATAGAAGGATCTTCTTACCCTGACTTAGGAAAAACTGGTTGCATCACAAACTGGTTTATTTTTGCATCACTTTCCTTGAGCAAAAACTGAAAATAAGTATCTTACAATAATAATGAAACTTATAATCAATGCATGATGATAATATACGATGAGGTTCAATAATGCAATGGATACTAAACTACGAAGAAATTACTGGGAATGAAAAGCCAGTAGCTGTTCTTCCACAGTAACTACACCTTCCAACAATAACCTCAACCTATGCTCCAAGTCAACTGTGTGACGACTTCAGCTGACTGAAGTTCAGGACAAGGTCAAATCTTTAAAAATCTACCTAGGTCATAGGTATGCCTCTTTTCTTGATGAGTATTGGTAACAACAACCAAACTATATACAACTCCCTGGAGGTAAGAAGACCACAAGCCAGGAGCTCCAAAAATAATCACCACTATTTTTTAAAGTTAATTTTCTGTAATAAAAATTAGAATATAAAAAAGATTAATCTTTTGCTATTAATTAAAAGATTTTAAATATTTTATTCTATGTAAGCTAATTCATGGAAGTTTTCCTAGCTGTTAGACATAACATCTCAATAAAGATGTATACTTAGCTATACGTGTGTATTATTATAATATGTTGGCAATTTATTATACCTTATCGTTGTTTATTCCGAAGCCAGGTATATCACAAAGTCACCATTAGTCGTAGTAAAATTTTATATAGTTAGGTCTTGCCCAAAGTTATCCAATCCACGAAATGTTTATGTTCGTTGAGCAATATACTATAGCCTATGACGAATGTGAAAGAAAGGAAATTTCATCTTTTGAGAGGATACTTTTATTTTTTAATGAGTACTATCTGATATTGATGTATTAACAGTTCTCAATGATACGCTAATATTAGGCTGAAACAATGTCAAAATACGATTTTTTAAAATTTATTACTTCTAGTGAATTCTAAATGCTATAGAACCCAATATGACCATATTTATAGATTATGAGAGAAAGTGATAAGTTATTAGCAAAATAGTCTCTAAAACTTGGCTCACAGTGAATATGAAGTTTCATGGTAATAAACTAACAGTCAATATTAATACCTCAAGCTGCAAATGCAGTCACCAAAGGTTACAGGATATGTGGCCGAATACAGGACCATTATTTGTAATCCATTCAAACAATAAATTACTTATAATCATTGATTTTGATTGATGTTTTTTATTGCCTAATAAATTAGTATGAGTTCTCGAAGGATTCTGTACCAGACCATTCTCAAAAAACTTTAATAATACCCCAAGGCAGGATTTATACTTCTTTAAAAGTTCTTTTAAGAACTAACACAACTAAGAAATGTATATTAGTATATGTATCACTAATGTTTTTAAGATGGACGGGATTTTCTCAGAGCGTCTCATTTTTTTATGTTATATTATAATCTACACTGGCGCTCTTCAAACTCTACTATTTAATTATACTATTCTATTTAAATAGATTATAGATTATGCAAATAACACATTTATAATTACCTATTTAAAATATTTATAATTTTGATAAACTAGTCCAATTTTAATATATAAATGATGTTCAAATATTTTTTTGTTAAATTAATTCGAAACATCTTGGTAAAAGATATATTTATTTAAAACAAAATTTGAAATGAGAATTTAAATTATAATACTACCAATTAAGAAAACTGATTAACTTAATATAATCTGCATAAATAATGGAAAATTATGAGCATAATCTGTTATATAGTCTGATGGATATATATAAGCTAACAAAACTCAACTGATTAACAAACATGATGCTTTAATTTTAAAAAAATTCTTATTTTTATCACTAAATTGATGACATTTCCCTCTACACTAGCTAGAATTATGTTTATATAAACTAAATGGCCTAAACTAAAACATCTAAAGAACAATAAAGAAAAGGGTTAATATGATTATTTATAACGTTTTATGATCATGACAAGCGTGAAGCATTCAAAAGCATAGAGAGCATGCATTGATGAAACATTCAATAAGATGAAAAAATTAACATATTTTAATTAAGGTTTCTATAAATCTTGATGCGTTATTTAAAAATTATTTAGTACAATGTGGTAAAAACATGACATTACTATAATTATAATCTTTTTATTAATGATTAATTTAGTAATATATTAATTATTGTTTTGTAGAAGTTGGAAGGTGAATAAGCTGTGCATTGTGGATTACATAATTCATAACTTATAACAATGTGTAAGTGTTATTTAACTTACTTTCTTTAAGTAGTTATATTATTTAAATACAGGTGGCTAGGAAATGTTAGGATTACTGAATAACAATTTTTTTGAGTGAGCCAATATTTAACAGCAAGCCAACATTATTATGTGTTAGTTATAAGGCCAAATTATTATGAACTTGTGAAATTGTTAATATAAGAAAAAGCGGACCATTTTGTATATTTATACTATACATGCTGTATTTTTTTCTGTTTTTTTTTCCTCCAAGTCCCTGCACAGGATTATTCAGTTAGTGAAATCTATAACTAGCAACAGTGTTGGCCGATTAAAAATGTTAAATACAAGCGAACTTGGGATGCATTCTATTAGAGAACTTAATATTTTGTGTAAATAACTAAATTGTTAGGAATCTAACATTCCAAAAAAGCTTACTTCTTTTTTCTTTTTCTTCCGTCCAAAACCAGCCTGAAAAGTCCAATGTGTAAGATAGAAATAAAGACTAATAGATAGAAGAAAAAAAGAAATAAAGGCTAATAGAACTGCAGAGAGTTTTTATTGTCATCGTAAAAATAAATCATTTTACTAAAAGGATTATAAAAATTATGTATGCTCAGTTCAATTAGTTGATAAACAAATATTTTCGTTTAATTACTTAGTTAGTTTAAGAATTGAGATGTTTTATAGAAAAACATAAATGCATTTGTTCCTTCAGAATAACATAAGAAGAAGTTATAATTAATTGGAGGATTGATAATTTAATAAGCCAAATTTCATTACAAATTTTAAAAAAGATCAGTTTATAAGTGAAACTAAAATTTTCATAACAAAGTTTACATTTCGTCAATTTGAAATTGGCTGTAACAAAACAACTGGGATAAAAAAGTGATTGAAACCAAGAATCAGTAAGAGATCTAATTTACTAGAGGTGAATCACAAATAAAAATTTTAACTAAAAAATGGATATCAAGTCAGAACATAATATGCAGGGGATACATTCTCAACAACCTAAAAAAATAGAGAGAAAAATATTTAAATAAATAAAAGACATTAAGAGTTTTGTTTACAGTGAGGTTAAGGTCGTGTCAAAGAGTAAAGAAATCGGTCATAATTACAAGAGGAATTGAATTTACTGGAGGCTCAATCCCCTCCATATCATGTTAGTTAATATTTTTTACCTCTCCCTCAATTCTTTTCTTCTCCAGTTCTTTCTGTTTGGCATGTTCCTCGGCTATACGGAGCTCGATTGCCTGAAGAGACTCCCGGGTGAAGGGTTGGAATAGACTTCTTTCTTCCTCCGATAGTGAGTCGGAAAGAATGGACATTGTTTGGTGGGAGGAAACTACGACGCTTCTTCTCCCTGCCGCCTCCCTGCCATCTCTCCTGTCCTAAAACAAAAACATTAAATAAATCTCTACTTATACAGGCTTTGCGTCCCGTGGGACTCAAAGGGATTATATTATCATTAAATGTGAAACAAGATCAATAAATTTATTTGTAATACAACTTTTCAATTAATTAAGGCTAACCAGAGTCTGCAGAAAATCGGGGTTGATAGAATATAATGCGTTTTACAATCCAACAGGTGGGGAAAAAACTCAGAATGCCAAACTGGCACCACTTGGGCTAGCTCTCCAGCGGGGCACTATTGCCGTGGGTTCTCATAAGGTGATAAGGTGCGTGAAACCTCACGCAGATTTACAAATACGTTGTGGTGTCTTAAAATCATCAGAACTATTCAATTTTGTCTATCTTAAGGTGTAATAATGCGTGACCACTATTTTTGAATTATTAGAGATCGTTAGTATAATTAGCTGTACATAGTTTTCTGTAGTTCACAGCTCGCGTCTTTTGTACGCTCGAGAGATAAAGAAACCTCCATGGTGGTTTACATCTGGAAGAGGGGTGGCTTACGTAGGTAATCAAATAATTTTGATGTAAAAATAACTACTTGAAAACATTGGCCTCGACCTACAACTTGGTAGAGATCCATTAAAGTGGTAATGAAAAAGGTTTTTGTACTTTAAGTAATTTTAGTTCTATAGTCACGATATTAATATACTCACAGTCGTTATCTGATTTTTATTATCTGTTGTCTCCAAAACTAACGTCTTTCTCACCGAAACCCTTACACTGAGAGAGAGAGATCTTTGTTTTTAATAATCTTTTACTTTTTTAGTAACGATTTTAAAACAGGCTAGTTCTAGTAAGATTTAAAATTATCATCGCATTGGTAGACGCACGTGCAGTACTTTTTTTATTTCCATGAAAAGTGGCATTTTTGAGATCTGAGCAAGTTGGAACCTCTAGGAAATGAAAATCTCGAGACTGCGCTCTGAGTCAACATAAAATTTTATAATGAAACCTGACTATCTACGCGTAGTTGAACTGTCGGACGCCACGGATAACGTAGCCGTATTAAAATTCTTTCAATTCTTAAATTGCAATCTTGTTCCATTACAACACAACCTAGGTTTCAGTAATTTGTGCATATATAAATTATTAAGCATATTAATTGTCGATAGTAATGAACATGATGTTAATGGGTCTATAATTAACACCTTTCAACGGATAACGAACTAATTTACTTGAGAAAATAACAGTAATGTAATGGGATGTGAAGAAAATACTGGACCATTTTCTTTATGAGGAGACTTGCTAGTGGTAGAATCGAAAATCGAGTTATGATAGCCATTGACTATAACTGGACTTTATAGAAGTCCTTTTACCCCGTTCCTCCTCCGAATCCTGGTCTAGCTCTCAACAAACATGGGAACGCTGTGATAACGTAATGGATAAATTCGTAGACACAGGATAAATCTCAAGGCAATTCTCTCAATTGTGTTTTCAATTAATTTTTAGAAAATAAAAAACAACAGAAAACTTGACTTTTTGATATCTATTTTTTAAATATTATTGAGTGAGTTTCAGATTTACAACTTAGCTTTAAGACTATAGCGTAATGGAGGTTATTTATATATCTGAGATCAGAACCTTAACACATGGGGGAGAAAAATTGACAATGAACTGCTAGCAGAGACTGACCAGTTAATATCTCGTGATATAAAGGTAGGTTAAGATGACTGGTACAAAGGAATCCATCAGGATGTTTCTATACAACAATGGATGCCACTATAGTTGGAAATAGAAACTGGAAACCAGTAGCCCAAGAGAGGCAGGAGTGAAGGCTCGTCCGGGCGGCCAAAGATCTTCAAGAACTGCAGAGCCAACCGAAAAATAAAATAAAAAGAATCCTAAGCCATAAAATTCCTAGGACTATAGGAATAAGTCAACAAGCAGCCGGGTAAATTATATCGATTATTGTTTCGACATTAGATGTGCTGAGAGACTGGTGTTGGTAAATTGTTTGTTTATTGGACTCAACATATTTAAGTTTTCAAGCTATTGGAGAAAATGTGTTATCCTACAGGTTACTATGTTTGTAGCCAAAGATCGATATTTATTATTTTGATTCTCTCTAAAATTAAAGGCAACTTCCGTAAAAGAGACTTTTGAATTTTGACTTTTGAAGTGTTCAAAGGTTAATATGACGAGTATATAGGTCACTTAGGCCCCGTTCCATAATAAAGTACGAACTAATAATATTAGATTTTTAGTTTGCACTTGGTATAATTTCAGTAATTTGTACGATACTGATTTGTAATATTTTAATATTCAACTTCTATTATATCACTACTGTTTGGTACAAGTTAATTATCAAGCATACTACTTGGTATTTATGAACAAATACTGTGAGTTTTCATTATGAAACAGAATCCAGGTCTCTAATAAAGCAACTCATTTTATTATCATCTCAACATCTGTGGTATTAAAGATATATAAACACAACTATATTTAGTTTATAGATTTTTATAGGGCATAAGTTTTACATTGGCTTATCTGACAAAAATAAGTTCTGTTTTTATTTTGAAATGTATGTGTTACAAATATATAATCCTAGAAAGGGGTTTCTTTCTCTACTATAGATCTATAACTCAATAACCTATTCCAAAGCTAATATGGTTGTGATAAAGTCTACGGTACAATCTATAACCTACATCACATACAAAATAAAATAATGTTTAGATTTATTTTTTATTATTATAGTTGTTTGAGAGTGGTTTAGTTTCTTTTTAAATAATTTTGATCTCTTTTCTCTCAACTTTATTCTTTTTAACATCCGACGTTTCGACCTCTCAGGTCATTCTCAAGGATTCCTTATTCTGTCTGTATTCCTTTTTTTTTTTTTTTTCCTTAAAATTCATTAATGCCGGCTAATTGCCTTTGTCCCAATAATTTC
>NW_027110275.1:736879-753283 GCF_000696795.3 Halyomorpha halys
TTGAGAATGACCTGAGAGGTCGAAACGTCGGATGTTAAAAAGAATAAAGTTGAGAGAAAAGAGATCAAAATTATTTAAAAAGAAAATAATGTTTATTTTTGTCAGATGTGTCACTATTCAAGTAGTAATATGTTTCTCAGTCATCAACACTTTGTTGGTTGTTCGATTGTTAAAATTCCTATCTTCATTTAGGAATACATAGTTTGAAATAATATAAAAATATATCTATTGTAAAGCCACTTTTATGTGAGCAGTTCATTTCCAGAAAACAGCTAAATTTTACTGTTATAATCCTACTTATGATGGTGGTGTTTGCGATAATAAGTGATACCCTTTATTTGAAATAAAAGAATCATGTATATTCTTTAGTTACATATTATTTGTTTAAAACAAGAAGAAACTTAAGGTATAATAAATTGATAAAGTTAGGTCTATTATCAGAATCTAAACAGAATAAAAAAGGAGTCATATTATGAGTTTCGAATTAGGATAAAAAGAAGTTTTTTTTAGCTTGTATTATGGTCCCAAAATACTTTCTTCCAAAATAATTCTTATCTCTTCAAAATACTTCTTTTCTTCTTTATTATTTACCAATATAAAAAAAAAAAATTAATTTAAAAATTGAGTAATCGCGTATAATTTGCATTGTTTTATGTATATTTTTAAATTGTTATGATACTGATAATATGGCTTGTTTTTATCCTGTTTTGATATTGATAATGTGCTTTCTTCTTATCCTGTTTTAATATTGATGATATAACTCCTTTTTATTCTAAAAACATGACTCCTTATACTATCTTAATACAGTTTAATATGTTTAATATATATATGAATATATATTAATAGATTTAATATTAATATTGTTTAATAGTTAAAACAATCCTACCGCAGGCCTATTATTTTAATATAAGGTTGTATTTTGAGTGTAGATTTTTCGTACTTTATCAGGATGGATTTGTGGTGCCGCAGGGCAGAATTTTAAGTCCAGTTCTGTACAAATATACTAATTCTATTTAATTCTATATACAAATCCGAGATTCTACAAACAACTGATATATTGATCGTAATTTACGCAGACGGCACTCGACCCGACCACAGCTTCTCACAACATACAGACTCAATAAATTTATTATATAATTGGTTTGATGAATGGGGAACAAAAATTAACATTAAAAAAATCGAATCCGGTTACATTTACACTTAGACGTTTCGGCTGTCCTCAACCACTCCGTTACCTAAACAGAGACAAAATACTTGGGACTCAGGATGGACATACGACTGACCTGGAAATACACGTGAAAACTTTGAAAAAATATTTAATCACCGACCTCTTTTACTTCGACGATCACTGCATCATAGATATAAATTATCACTTTCTAATAAAATTCTTATATACAACATGCTGCTTAGACTAATATGGCCGCTGAGGTGTGGGGCTCCAGCAATGAAACCTACCTTCTGACCATTCAGATCTTTTAATGAAAAATTCCTCCGGTACATTATTCACAGTCCTTTTTACATCTCAAAGAAATCATTAGGCAAGGACATAACATTGGGGACTGACATAATAAAAAAAAATACAAAACATGACTCCTTCGCTGGACACCCCAAGCTATTGGTACAAGGATTAGTAATCGACAGACTAACACAAAATCCGACAAGACTGACAAGCCTCTTCTCAGGGTTTCTACTACATTCGGTAGTTAGGCACGCTAGGAGACAGACTGAGGAGTTCCTCCTCAACTCACGGACTCATTCTAATCCTAGAGGTTATCTAATGCATCATATATGCACACTGCAGGCTAAAAGGCATATGTAAAATCATAAAATAAAGAATCATAATAATAAAAAATAATACTGTTAGTATGATTCTGACAATATGCCTACCTTCATGAATTTGTGAGACCTTAAGGATGTTTTTATTTTTTAAAAATTAATGTAACAAGAGAATATCCATGGAGAAGAGTACAATAGTTTTCCTGCAAATCGGTAAATTATTGTTCAATTGTACGAAACTGAAATTACGTATTAAGAGAAGATGTTAGCCTCTGGTGTTAGAGCAATTTTTTCGTTAAAATCGACCAACAGGAAGTACAACTTTATATAATCGATTCGAAATTTTTTTTTGATTCTATAAAAAAAAAAGGCCCTAACGATTTTGAGTAAACTCTGTAAATCTGTGTACAATAACATGGTATTTAATATCAGCTAAGCCTTATCCTCATTGGAACAGTTTCAATAGAATGAAGAATTTTAAAAATATTTTCCTTTACAGTACCTTAAATTTCCTTTATTTGAAATAATTAACCATCTCACATTTTTATTAGCAATTGAATTAAGGATGTTATAATTAAATAAAAAAAATTATTATAGTAGAACAGAGGACCTAATAGATAGTAAATATCAATCTGGATTAGTATATAAAATTCAATGCATTAATTGTCCAGTTATATATATTGGTGAAACTAAACAATAAATGAAAGATAGGATGTATCGACATGGGAATGGTATAAAAAATATGAAAAAGGACCCAAAGGAAACAGCATTAGTACAACATGTTCAAAATAAACATGATTTTGATTTTGATAATGTCAAGGTTATTCATAAAGAAAATAATCATTTTAGAAGAAAAATATTAGAATCAATTTACATTTCAGAAAATATAAATTATACAGTAAATTTCAAATCAGGACTAAAGGACTAAACCACAATTATTCTGAAATTTTAAGTAAAATAAATAAGTAATTATTAGAAAAAAGTTGGTAAATAGATAAATGTTCAAATCCTTGAATTGTATAGATGTATATAAAATATATATATTACATATAAAGCATGTATTTATGCGAGTGCTTATGTGAAAAAATAAAAAAGAGAGGGGGTATATGGATGTAAAAAAATACATTTATAATAAAAATATAGTAATTATGGCTTTAAGAAATGATAAGTTAATAAGCAAATAAATTGTATTAAATGTTAATTAATAATATATTTATATATTAATGATAAGGTGATAACTGAGTACTGTTACCTGATGAAGGTAGGTTCTGTTATAAATGATGTTTGTAAGTGGAAAAAAAGAAGATTATTTAAGTGAAAAAGTTTTAGATTTAAAATATAAAGTTATGTTAGTAAATAATTAATTAAAAAAGATTATTGGAAACTGTCATGATATTATTTTAATATTTAATTTATTTTAAAGATACGACACGGGCAATGAACCTGCAGAAAAGATTTTAAGGAACATGAGATCAACATTTAAGGTATAGCCAAAGATATCAGTATGTAGTTAAGGAAACAATGTAATTAATGTAAAATAAAAAATTTTTATAGGTTGTCTCCTCGAAAATGGCCTGAGGGGACGTTGGAGAGTTTCTGAAAATAAAAGTTGAGAGTATATTTGGATCAAAATTATGTGTGTTAATAATGAAATAAACCACTCTCAAACAATCATTATAATAAATCATTAATCTAACTTAAGGATATTAGAGGAAAAAAAAATTTCAGGTTGAAAACACATTTCCTGAAATAATTGCCGAAATATGTACGTATTACGTGCCGTTGGAAAGTCAAAGGTTTTGGAAAAAATAATATGAAACATCCAAAGTTGTAGAAGTTAATGTACAATGACAAAGAACACATTAACAAATTTATGTTGTTATTAAATTTATGGTTTATTTTAATACAAGTTTGACTGCTAACTGGCGGACGCATACACACTGCCTTTCTCCGTTTCGCCAGTCTAATTAATCTTTTAGTGTCACCATTGTAATCAACTATTTAGGTTTTAATTTCATTAAACATATATATGAACCATATAAAATGAGCTCTACAATACTATTATTATTATCTCCAATATTGATTCTATAACAATTTAGCATTGAATACATGATTAAAATCAGAATATAAATTTTAGTAAACTGTTACGTTTTCCTTTATACTTATCCAAAAGAAAAATGTCAAAATTTTGCCAGTGAATAATCTAGAAATATCTGTTCTGAAACCAGAGAGGATTCAACGAATAACAATTCAAAGTAGGCTGGAAAGTGAAAATTGTATGATGTTGCACCATATTCAAACCTAAAATAGGTATAGAAATCGTTCAGGATAAATTATTGAATTTAAATTACCGATAGTAATGAAAAAGTACTAAAATAACATTTGTGGAGCAATTATTCTTTTTTAAAAATCTTAGTTCTCTTTTTAGAACACTCGAAGGAAAGTAAGTACTTAAAAGCAGTAGTGAAGTCCTTTAAAGTCTCCTGCCCTCATAGTAGTATAGAATACATAGAGGGGTCACTACAAGGGTGTGTGTATGCGCGGCTTTCTCCCACTTCTTAAAGGTCACGTTTTATCTTCTCTCAACTCTACTATGTCCTATAATATTCTTTTAATATAATAAAAATAAAAATTATTATTTTAATGACACTATTGTTAGCTTTATTAATCCTTCGAATTAATACCTTGGCGACCTTTTAGAACAACACACATGCCTGATTTTTGACATAACGTTTGAATAACGTCTCGAATATTTAGAAACTGAACCGGAAATATTAGAGCGATTTTTTGAACCGGATATAAACGATTTTTTCTCTCAAAATTGTGGCTAGGGTCTTTTTGTATTCCTCCTCATATCAAAGGGATACAATTAATTTACAAATGGCCAACGTTTTGGCCCATACTACAGGTCTTCATCAGGGCTGTAGTGTGGCCCTAAGTGGTGGTCATTAATAAATACTTGACACTATTTCTTAATTGTTTTTCTTGATCCCTATTCTTGCAAGTCTTCTAATAATTCACGTAGAGTCTTTCATTTATATATTATAATTATTTTATAAATCATAATAAAAACAGCAAAACCTTTGTTAATAATTTTTTTAAAAATTATATCATTGATGCATGGCTTTATATTTAGTTTAGATGTGAATTAATTAAAAACTTACCTTCGAATTAATTTCTAAGCTTTACAATTACTGATGATTATCTCGACATTAAATTTTTTGACAATACCGTAACAGCCTTTATTAATTAAGTTTAGGTCTGTTACAGAACAAGCTGATACCCGTCTCCAGTTTTGTAAAATTATGTGATATGAAAATCAGTCTCCTTAAAAAAAATTATTGTTTTGCCAAGATACTACAAATTATTGAAATACAACTGTGATTTTAAAAAAAAATGTAATGCATAAAAGAAATACTCAATGTGTGTATAACAGACAAAATTATATTTCTAAAAAAAATGTTTTCGTGAAAAACAACTTTATAATTATGAAAAATATGCACTAAGCTGGATAAAATAACTTTCTTGTGTTTTATTAATAATTTTTACCTCATATGAATTTGTTAGTTCAAGACATCAATTTTCTCCATTTTTATTTTTTTTTTTACAGACTGATAGTTAACCAGAGTCAGAGGACAAAGAACATTGCAATTTTTAAATAATTTAATTATGTACCTGAACTTCCAATGACTCGAATTTTCGCAAGGTTGCCTTATGACCACGGTGCCCTTATAGCCAACGCGACTTACCGTAAAACACCTTAACCGAATGCCAAGCATGCAACTCCATGAAATGTTTGTATTAATTACCTGCTGATCTCAATCCAATTTTGCAGGATAATAAACAGACTGTAGATAAACTTTTCGAATATCTGAATCACTCAGAACTTTACAATAAAATTTAATAAATTTTCTCACAAGTTCCTATTTTTCAATAGTTATAAATCGCGATTCGGAAATAAAGACAAAATTCGAAAATTAAGACAATAAGGACTATTCAAAATTACGGATATTAAGGAAATAAAGTCTAATAAAAATTTCGGAAATTAGGGAAATAATGACCCCGAAGTGGTTGATGACTTAAAATAAAAAATCAATTTTGAAATTTGATTTGATTGATTTCAATTGTGATTTTTACAATTCAATATTTTGAAAACAAGAAAAATACTTTCTTTGCCTTAAGTTTGTTATATTAAATATCAAATTAAAGCACATGGTATAAACTCAGAACATCTATTTGGGACATATCTGTATTAAAAACATGGTGAAATTTGGCTACTTACAAATTTTTGATAAATTGGTATAAAAAATACATTTCGTTGGTACTACAGATAAATAAAAAAATCAAAACCTATAGGTTCAAGCCATTTCAAATGGAAAATAACCTAGTTTTAATAGTTTTTGAAAAACTTTGAAATCTAGAATTTGTTTCTGAAATTATATTATGAAACTTTTATTTTCTTATGTTCTCATCACTTGAACACTAAACACTACTCGGATAACGTCTAATAGTCATCTTATATTAAATGAAACAGGAATAAATTACGTTTAATTTTGATTCTTTTTTTAAATTTTTTTAAATGCCTTTTCCGATTTGAAAGAAAGTAGTTCAGATAAATGAGGACCAGAAAGGGATCTGATAATATCGCTCGCTTCTAAAATAAACAGTAAAAGAGTAATATCAAATTATCTAAAATTAGAATTTTTGTTCAGTTTAATATAAAATAAATATTAGAATAGTACAAGAGTCAAAGTCAATTTCACCTCAATTTTTAATTAATTTAATTATAATATAGTATAATTACTAGTCAACATTTTTTAATAAGGCAAGTGTAGCTAGGGAGAATAAAAATTGGTGGCTGTTTCAAAAAGTTAAATAAAACTAATTTTTCATTCGGAGATCCATATCTTTAAAACTACAAACAGTATTAGAAAAACTAATAAAATATCTTTTATAAAAGAGTAACTTTGCTAAAATAAGAGCCCTAAAAGAGCTGCTCAATAATTTCCGAGATATAGTTTCATAACAGAATAACAACCAATTAGTAATTAGTGAGTTTATTTTGGAAACAATATATCTCAGTAATCATTAGACATACAGGTGACTATTAGTACAAATATTAAAGCTAGCTTAATGTATATTATAGTAGTTTATCATCGTAGGAGTAGTAGTTTCCATGATATTTGCGAAAATAAATGCAGAAAATGTTGATTTCTAATTCTTCAAACATAATTTTTGATTTAAGAAAAAATATGTTTCAGGAACTATATTTAAATAGTTCACATCATTTACCTTCTTAGAAGTAGTAGTTTTCATGATATTTGTTAAAATAAATTTATTTGTAGTTGTTCTGACAGAATTTCCTATGCAGAATTCATATACAAATATAAAAACCACTATTCATATGAAGATAAACGTTATAAGTTAGATAAACTACTTTATAATAGATTTAACTAGCATTAGTATGAGATCCAACAGACATCTGTACGTCTAATCTGGTTTCTCGGATATAGTTTTTTATAAACCAAAAGTTCCGAACAACTAGAAATGAACTATTGTGAATTTATTTGATCAAATATCATAAAAGCTGCTACTTTTATGAAGATAAACGTCATAAACTACTTTCTAGCACATTAAACTAGCTTCAATTTGAATGCTTATAGACATTACGTCTGATGGTTCCTGAAATATAGATTTCCAAAAATAAATTCACTAACTACTGATTTTTCTATACACTTTTTATCAAATATTTCTTTTCAAGAAACTGTTAAACGTAAATAAATCTTTTAGGGCTTATATTTACTTAGAATATTAAATTTACTCGTCTTTAAGTGATCTGTAGGCAGATTTCAAGATATGGAGCGCCGAACAAAAACTTCATTTTTTAAACGTTTCTGCAAATGCCACCATTTTTTATATTCCCTAACTATACTTAGCAGACTCATCAATTCTGACTTGTAAATATCCATAGTTTTCATTAAAGTACCCAAATAATGGGGGAGGGGAGAGAGGAATAACAGACCTTTTTCTCCTCCCGGGCTCTTGGACCAGAAGTTATTGGAATTATGCATGGTTTTCATTTTATTTGCAAAGTTTTTGGAGTTCTTCAAAACTTTCTACCGAGCCCACTTGCTATTCTAGTTTTCACTGAACTGAATAGATGTAATGACCGTGTGCATTTATTCTAAGGGTGTAACGCCAAAATAAAAATTAGATTTTAAATCTGTAAGGAATTTCCTCTTGTTCAATTTATATTAGATGGATGTCATAGGAGTCCGGATGATCCTTTATTAAAGTGTATGGGGAACGAAGCACCGGGGTATTCTCCCTTACCGTAGTCGAGTGGGGTGTCCTAAAAAATTCTTTACTGCTTGGAATTTTTTTAAAGAGCTTACTACCTAAAACGTTTTTTGTGTTAAATTCAACCTAAAAAACATTATCTGACTAAAAAATATTTTAGTTGACATTTTTTAAATTTAGTTCTAAGCGACTTTAAAAAAAAAAATGTTTAAACTTTTCCAATATTCACTTCTACTTCTGAAAAACCAATTGTGGGCCGGGCGTTCCTTATTTATGTATTAATCACAATACCAACATCAAACTAACTCAGAGCTACGCAAGGTTAGAGATAATAGAAAATCCAAATTAAAATCAGGAACTACTGTTCTTATTTTTAAAACAATTCTCAGGCCGCTGCTGATGTGTGGCTGTGAAGTCTGTGGGACGGCATCCTTTACGAACACGAAAAAATTACAATCCTTTCCAAACAAAGTCCTAAGAATCGCAGTGGATGCTCCTTGGTTTGTCAGAAATAACCAATTTCCTCGGGAATTACAAATGGAGTCGATAGACCATTACATCAAGAAACGGTTCATAAAGTCCCACTCCCAGTTACCTTCTGTTAAAGAGCAGTGACATACAACTTGAGAAACCCAACCTCAACCCGAAGACTGAAGTCCAGGCTACTGCAGGACATTCTGCTATAAATTCTATTATTTCACTTTTACTTCACTATTCACTTTACTTTTACTTTTCTCCTCTTCCTTTTTTCAAATTAACACGATTTATTCTACCCATTAGAGGACAATAGTTTGTTTTGTTAGGTCTACGAATGTCGTTCTTTTGTTATTAACTTACTTTTCTCTTTTATTA
Organism: Halyomorpha halys; assembly: GCF_000696795.3. Taxonomy (NCBI): domain Eukaryota; kingdom Metazoa; phylum Arthropoda; class Insecta; order Hemiptera; family Pentatomidae; genus Halyomorpha; species Halyomorpha halys. The sequence continues at coordinate 745,808 of NW_027110275.1, forward strand.
AGAATTATTATTTCTATTTATTTATTTTATATATATTTTTTAAACTATAACGTTGTATATAGTAAGGGGTGTCTTTTGTACGAGACTATCCCTACCCCATAATCTATTGTTAAAAAAAAAATTAACCGTTCTATTAACCATGTAAGGCCAACCAGGAAGATCTCGTATTAAATAAATAAATTATTTATATATCAGCCGAAAGTACGATTAAAAATCTAAGGTAATTAGATGGTTCCATTTGAACGAGTGATATGGAAAAGTCGCCAGAGGGAAAATACTAATCAAGTATGATTTAGTGGTGAGAAAATATTTTCAAAAAGTCAGAATTTGTTTTTTTTTCTCTTTTTAACGGTTTAAAACTTTGAAATTTTGGAATAGCTTTAGGTTAAAGTATTTCAGTAAAATTTCACATGAAAAATTCAAAATAAATCTTATGGACTCAGCTTGTTTCGGAACTCCTGTGTCCCTTGATTGAATTTTTTAAAACCTTGACACCTTCCTAGAGGCTACCTCTTAAGTTCCGCATGTTAATGACCCATTTGAGAGCTCAATGTACTAAGACGAAAGAAGAGATTATTAAACTTCTTAAAGAATAAAAAAAAAACTCATATGCCTTGTGATGATAGCTCGAGTATCTTAAGAAATGAGTTGGTAAATATTTTAATTTAAAAAAAAAATAACACTAACACAACAACCTTTCCCTTTTTAATGCAAAGGTTAATAATGATAATTATTAATAGTATAAATTCCAAGCAAACTTTTCCAAGCAATATTAAGGATTTTCGTGTAACTACTTATTTTTACTGATAAAGATAATAACGTGTATATCATACATCATATATAAGCATATGTAAAGTGATAACATAATTTTATATGTTATGTCATATTTTAAGCCAATTTAAACCGATTTCAATTTACATATATTTACATATTTCACTCCATGTTTGTTATTAATTACTTTTATTAATATCAGAATTAGTATGAATTATGAAAAAAAAAAAATTATCTCTCAAATTATCAGTTAACTTTCCAGAAGATTCCTAAAAATCTTTAGAATTGGTATTCGCTACTTTCATTCCTTCTACTTTTATTTAAAAGAACTGAAAACTAACAAATCGATTTCAGTTGACTAACAATTGATATTGGAGCCCGGTATATTGCCAATATCAATGTCGATTGACTTTGTTCAGATTCTCTTTCTTTTTCTCATCTTCCTAAATTGCCAGGTATAAGAAAATGCAATCATAGAGTTTTTAACGACAGCTAGAATTTCCCTCGGCCAAATGGTGTTGTAGGAAAAATGTGTTTGTATATTTATCAAGCGGTGTTTTGAACAATATTAAGGCAGAAATGACCCTAAAAGTATTTAATTCTAAAATTATTAAAGTCAAATGTTCCATAAAACGCTTTCTATCTTACTTGTGAAGCTGCTTGGTCTGATTTCACAGAGGTTGATTTGTTGATTTCATCTGCTAAAAAGGACCTTTTTGAAGGGGGTAAAAGCTGAGAGCAGATTTTCAGGGGAAACTATCCTAAACTGGACCTTCCTCCTCAGCCAGTTGTCACGAGACAGGAGAATTTCTTGCAGGTAAATACTGTTACCAATAATTTATACAAAATAGAGGGCTTAGTTTCAAAGCTAGATGGTGAGTTAGCTGTAACTGCTTCTCTCTATCTCACGAGTTGTTCAGAAATCTGGTTTTTGAAAAAATCCGACTTCTATCTTCATCCATTGAGCCTTCTTACCTTTTTTTAATTTTACTGAACCTTAAAACTATTTTATAGGACAATTACTCGTGATTGTATGTAACAAACTTAATCTTATCTCGTTTGTAAATTATTATCGATAATTTACAATTTTGAAGTATTTACAGAGACATTTACTAGGAATATTTCCTTAAGTTCCTAGTTTACGGAAATTTGGCATCACTAAATAGAATATATGAAAATGCAGCCATCCATTCTCAACTAAAAATGGCGAGTGATAAGTACAAAAATCTAGGTCAAAAATCAATTCGATGAACATTATCAATGATCTACATTCATAAGGCTACCATGGTACAGAGGGGGAAGTGTGAGAGGAAACTACAAGCAAAGAAGTTTATATAAGATTTCCGAATAGAAATACATTTTTAGTGATTTTGGGGAATATTGTTATTCTAAGGGAGGTAGTGATCTCACATAACTCCGAGGTTTTTAACAGATTATGAAAAGTAAACGCGTAAATAATTGAGGTAAAATGTGTAACCTTAGTTATCTCTATGTTCGGCCACAATTACTTCCAACGCCTATTAGTTAATATAAGTCATTCCAATAGGATGGAAGGAGTGGTAGATTTGAAGATCTTCTGATTGTAAATATTGTGAGCGCCGAATAGATTCAGGTCGATCATTAAGACGAATAAGGAAATGATTGGTGAGAGGGAGAATCTGTGATAAAGTGTAAGAAGAGGAATGTTTGTTAGCAACGATAATTACTTTGGAATAGAAGAAAAAGAAGTGATTAAATTAAAGCTTCTTTTCTTGCTTTGTGTTTTAAATCTATAACTTGGATAAATCAATGGTCGATAACTAACAACGCAATACCTCCTTTTTTCCTTAGAACCCTAAAATGCTATATATGGTACGTGAACAGACCGTTTCACGAGGAATAGCTAGAATGCTAGAAATTAGCATAAAAAATGAAGTTCAGTGTAACTAACCTCATCTTCTTATCTTAATCTGTTGTCGAGACATGATTTAAAAATACACGTTTTTAACCATAATGATAAAAACTTCTCTTCTGTAACTTTAAGTCACCAATTATGGAATCTCAGTCGATATCTTGTAGAGAATTCATCATAGATTCCGAAAATTATGACAGAAGTTGAGAAATCTTCAGTTACACAGTGAGATTGATGGCACTGAACTCCATTTATGGTTTAATTACTGTAATTAGATACTAATAATAATTACATATGTATTCTTCCTCGTATAACATCTTGTGTAGCCTGTACATGGACCTACTTTAGTAAAGGCAGTTATCTCACCCCAATTTTTGATTACTTTAATGAAAACTATGTATAATTACTAGTCAAAACTGATGAGTCTGCCAAGTATAGGTAGGGGGAATAAAAAATGGCGGCTGTTTCAAAACCTTAAAAAAAACATAACTCTTCATTCGGAGCTCTATATCTTCAAAACTACCAACAAAACTGGGAAATGTAAAAGAACATTATTTGAAGAAGAGTAAATTTGCTGAAATATTAGCCCTAATAGAGCTATTTACGTCCGATAGTTCTTGAGAATGGCCTTTTAAAAAGCAACATTTCATAAAAATGTACTGAAATATCGGTAGTTAGTTAATTTATATTGAGAAATCTATATCTCAGGAACTATGTGACGTACAGATGTCTATTAGCAATCAAATTAAAGCTAGTTTAATGAGCTATGAAGTAGTTTATGACCTTTACCTTCGTAAGAATAGTAGTTTTCATGATATTAGCTAAAATAAATTGATTTATAGCTATTCGGACGATAAGTTTGGTTTATGAAAATGTTTATTTCAGAAACCATTGGGCGTACAGATGTCTGCCAGCATTCAACTTAAAGCTAGTTAAATTTACTATAAAATAGTTTATAACGTTTATCTTTGTAGGAGTAGTAATGTTTTTGATATTTGACAAAATAAACTCACAAAATGTTAATTTCTAGTTGTTCTTATAAAATATTGGATTTTTGAAAAAATATATCTCTAGATCAATAAGACGCACATATGTCTGCCAACACTCAAAATAAAGGAACTTTAACTTACTATAAAGTAGTTTATGACACTTATCTTAGTATTTTTTATGATATTCACATATGAATATAAATTTAGCAAATAAAAATTTGTCCGAATATTTATAAATCAATTTTTTTTAGCAAATTTCATGGAAACTACTACTCCTATGAAAATAAATGTCATGAACTACTTTATAGCTCAATAAACTAGCTTTAATTTGAGTGCTTATAGGCATCTGTACGTGAAATAGTTTTTGAGATATAGATTTTTCAAAATAAATTCACTAACTACTGATCTATCAGTACGTTTCATACAACTTTTTTATGAAATGTTTCTTTTTAAAATGCTATATCTCGAGAACTATGGAACGTAAATAGCTCTATTAGGGCTTATATTTTAGCAAATATACTCTACTTTAAATGATGCTCTCTTAGATTTTCTATTGTTGTAAGGTAGTTGTAAAGATATAGAGCTCCGAATAAAAAATTAATTATTTTTAACGTTTTAAACAGCCGCCATTTTTTATTCCCTCTACCTATACTTGACAGACTCATCAATTTTGGCAAGTAATCATACCTAGTTTTCAATTAAGTGATCAAAATTGGGGTGAAATAACTACGCCTTTTTTCTCCTCTTGACCTCTTGTACTACTTGGCCCCTTGGATCCATCCAGCAGGAAATAAGTTACGAAGAAAAATAATTTAATTTTAAACTCAAAATATCTACATTTTACAGAAAATTATATGTAATTTATTGCCAATTTTTAAACGGTTGTTGGCACCTAACTCTTATATTTAATTAAATATTTAAAAATAACGCTTGACCTGTCAATAACTGGTGACTTGCCTTAGTTAAGCATTAGCAAAAGCAATAACTGATTACAATCTTATTTAATTTAAATTAATTTTTCTTGCTCTAATGGTAAGCGGTATTTGGGCCTCATTTGCTTCAACATTCCTCAAGACTGGATGTAAAACACATTTACGCCAAATTTTTTCTTATCAAAATATTGTGATTTCCCACCATAATACAAAATTACGAGGCCTATGAGACTGTTATTATTGAATCTTAAACTTATAAGGTATTCATTTTACATAACATTATTTGTCTATAACTTAAAAGTTAGTTAAATCCTCTACAAAACTAAAATGGGATTTATATTCGCAAAGATATTGCAAACTATATTTGTATTCGACTCGAGGGTAATTGAGTGAACATATCAGATATATAATGATAAAACAATAACAGTCTCATATTCCTACTATTTTGTACTTATGTTGTGCCAAAATCACAATTTTTCGTTGAGAAATTAATCATACGCCGTAAATGTTTTTAGATATCCAGACTGTTAAGAGTTCAGTGCCAACAACCGTTTCAAAATTACCAATAAAGTTATACATTTTACGGAAAATTATTTTTTCCGTAAAATATATAACTTTTGAGTTTGAGTCAAAATAATTTTTTTTTGTAAATTTTTTCTTGCCGGATGGTTCGTGGGGCTTTGGACCTTGGCCAATTAGACCCTTATACTGACTATAAAACATGTTATAATTAAAAGTAAGATTGTAATTATTATTAGTAATTAATTAAACTAATTATCAATACTTAATGATTAGGAAACCATAAATGGAATTCAGTGCCATCAATCTCAGTTTGCTATCTAAACCCGTCCATATTTTTTCCCATAAAAAATTAATTTCTTAACTGAAATTTTTTCACCTTTTGTTAAAATTTTTGTATGATGAATTTCCTTTAAGATTTCAACCGAGATTCCATAATTGCTGACAAAAGTTACAGAAGAGAATTTTTAATTCTTATGTCAAAAAAGTGTTATTTTTCATTTCTCGACAACAGATTAGGGTTAGATGCGATTAGTGACACGGAACTTCATTTTTGGAGGACTAATTTTTGGCATTTTCTCGTAAAAACGCCCTGTTTAAAAATATATATTATCATTTTAAGGTTCTAAGGAAAAAAACTTTAGGTGTTAGGTTTTACCCATCGACCCGTGATTCATCGAAGTTATAGATTTAAAATACTAGGCCAGAAAAAAAAGCGATAAAATTCCAAAAAGTCCAAAAACAGCATTTATCAATTTATGCAATGGAGATCTCTGGAAGTGCAATCCTTTTCTGTAACGGTACTGTGGAACCCCAGTACATGTCAATAACTGGTGAACTAGTAATTGTAATTACGAACTACAATTACAATTGAAGTGGTTCATCGAGTAATTGCAATTATCAGTTATACTATTGCAAGGAACTGTTAATTTATTTCTGCTATTTATGTTATTATCTTAATTGTAATCGTAATTACATTTTGTCAAACATTGTGTCTTTCCTATTAACTGTATAAAATAAATGAAACTAACTTCTCATTTCTGTTAAGTCTTATGAATTTCTTCATATATCCATAAAAAATGGTGGACTCTTACAGCCACATTTGTTTTTCGTCCCTTGTAGATTTTAGTAAGGTTAAATTTGGATTTTTTTAAAGACATATAGTTTTTCAACATGGGCCGGATAAATTTAAATTTAAATAAAAACACGCTGATTGTTATTAGATTATATTCTCTTTCTTTCTTTATTATTATTATTAGGTGATATTTCTAAATGTTTGTTATTAGATTCTATTTTCTTTTATTGAAATCTTTCTTTTTGACATTATTTATGGAATGTTGAAATTCGATTTTATGTCAAATGGAAGAGGACGAATTTATCATCATATAATGGATATTATCATACATTTCTGTTCATAGATGAGGCATGTTATGGTAATTTTTAGGTATTGTACAATTTGTAACGAGTCCAGATGCACCAGTGATTTCTTCATTAATTTCCTAACATCTTAAATTAAAAAAAACATAGAATTTCTCTTTCGCTAGGTTGATGAAATCAGATGTGAGATTTAAACAGTTTCATGATTATTATATTAACTTGCAAAAAATGTTAGTGTGATAGTTATTCCTGCCTAGCGATGCCGGTTCCTATATTGGTAGGAATCAGAGGCCTCAGAATAGATTTAAAATAAGCCAAAAACTCTTTAGGAAATATTTTTATTTTTATCTATTAATTTGTGCCATAAACTAAGTTATTATAAGTTTAATTTATTGTTTCAAGTTTAATTTAACATACTGTGTCAACTGTATAGTGGCTCGCTTTGACCATGAATTGACTCTGTCAAACATTCATGTGCATACAAAATCTAACATGTCAAAGATACCTTTTCCTTGTAGGAAAACCTCTTATTTGCTGTTGTGCAGAAGACGTTCGATCTTTATGAAAAATATATGATAAACCGAATGACCCTAGAGCTCTCATATCTGAACAAAAACAGGAAACAAATTTTATTCACAAAATCATAAATGTTTCCTTTGTATTCGCAACAAATAAAACCGAAATTAATCGGGGAATTGGAAGAGACTCTTGGAGGCTTTATGAAAAGAAAGAAGTATTGTCATTGTGAATGCCAAATGAATACTGATTGGAACAAAGGCCTTCTTTCTTCTATTTTCCATAACTCCCTCCTTCTGCCTCTCTTTTCCTCCTTTCTAATTTTCTCTTTTGTCTTTACGTAAAGGATAGTATTATTTCGGAATTATTTATTTAGTTTTATATTTTCTAATACGTATCCATTTCAATTCCGAATCAGTATGATATAATAGTATAAAATTATTATTTTAAAACTTCTCTCTCTCTCTCTCTCTCTCTCTCT
>NW_027110275.1:753416-813168 GCF_000696795.3 Halyomorpha halys
TTATTTTTACCTTCCACATAAGTTATCAGCTGCTATTACAATAGTTGTTTGATAATAGTACTTATCCTACACACTTGTTATCATATACACTACTTATCACCCCCCATCCCAGTTTACAAAGTGAACTTTAAGTTCATTGAATAAAAGAAATAAAACATAATAATAAAGAAACAAAAGAACAATTCCTTAAGCTGAAGTGTACGAAAAGAAAATGAAAAACAAAACAAGCCATAAATACTGTTATATATAGTTATACATATATCATAAGTAGTGTACATGATATGAAGAATTTCTTTTGTTCAAGCACTAACACAATTTACTTGATTTCTCCCGGTTTCGGCACCAGTTAAAATACTTAGTAAAGTTAACATAGGAAAGAAGAAGAAATAAATTGAACACTCTAAATGCTTGAATAATACTGTCCTATATTTTTACCTTCCACATAGGTTATCAGCTGTTATTACAATGTTTGTTTGATAATAGTACTAATCCTATACACTACTTATCATATATATATAGTTTTATATAAATGTATTTATTCTTGGTTCAATGGTACTGCAAGATCCTAAGACTCCTTAATCGTCTTTCTCCGCCATCTTGTATCTCCGGCAAGAATCCACTATCTTCTAATTCCTTTTCCTCTTCAAAATTGTCTTTACCTCGTTCAGCCGGCTCAGGTGTCTTTACTACGTCTTCCACTAGGTGTCGATCTTCGAGTAGGCGTTTGGGGATTAATTCTCTGAGCATACGTGCCACAAGACCCAGTCATCTATATTCAATATTTTTCGGATGACAAAGCATCTATTTCTTGTGGCTATTCTTGCTTCCAGTTCACACACCATTTCATTATTTTCGGTTACTAGTACACCCAAATACTCAAAGGTATCAACCGCCTTCAGGTTGTTGTTTATGTCAACTATATAATTTATAAACAAAGGATGTTTTACGAGAAAATATTAGATATTAATGGGAAGGAGTTTAGCGCCACCAACCTCACCTAAGAAAATTGTATTGTGTAAAAAAAATTTACACTACTTTAAAAAACGTAAGTATAATATTTCTCACACGTTATAGTTTCCAAGATATATTATGGAATGAAAAAATAATGAAATTTTCGGAATTTTTCCAGTTTAAATTGAACGAATTCTGCCGAGGTAGGTAATTTAGATTTTTGATGCCAATCAATCCAAACGCATCCAAACATATCAACAAGAATAATCCGATCTTTTAGGATTAGTAAGGGTTTTGTTTCTTGGACTAAATATTTTCATACAGGCGTTGATAATCATAAATACTCTTACTAAAAGAAATCTTCTTCTTTAAACACGCCATATACCATAGGGCGTCGTGATTCATCTGTTCCTTGCGAGATCCTATACGACGTCTTCCCGAAGTTAGTTATGCTGAAGTAAATTGTTAATAGCACGAGAAACTGAACAATTGTCTGAAATTATCATTAGGAGTGGTTAAAACTCAAGTTGTTTTTCCTATTTTTAAAAGAAGTGGAATTTTCATAGATGACAAATTTCTCTCTGGTCTTCCTTACATGTCCTATTCGATGTAATTATCCTGAAAGAGAACGACTGGCGAAGAACTAAGGCCTGATTTATGGCCGTTCTAGAACTAGTTTCACTGTCATGATAAAGCCACGGCTAACACTATTAAAGTATTATTAATAAACAAACATTCCATCTATGATAGTTTGATTTATAACTAGATTGGAACAGAGCCAATATTCAAGTTGTCATCAATGAGTAATATTATTTCAATCCATGGCCATTTCGCTGTTTCACCCACGTACATTTTAATTGCACAACACTACTTCATAAACATGTTTAGTACGTGACTAAATGTGTTTGAACAACTGAATAACATACGAAATATATGTTTATAAAAACTAAAGAACAATCATTAAAAATGACTTGATAGAAATTGTCTTCAATTTTCGGTGATTTCATTAACAAATAGCAATTTCGATTATGAAAGGAGCTAAAACATTTCAGGAGACCTATAGTTTTCATGTTATTTTAAAAAAATATGTAATTTATTGTAGATATCCATTTTTTTTAGACTACTAGATTACTAGGTATTTATAAACCCAGCTGTATTCCATAACTTTATAAATATCAAGTGATTGATTGAGATATGTTACTAAATAGACAGAGATTTGCCTCCAGTTTTGTAAAATCTTTATCTCCAATATTTAGTGTTTTTATTATTTTACGTAAATTTGCAAATTGTATCATTGAATAAAGCTTATTAAACAAGGAAATTATTGTAAATTTAAGGTGTCCTATGAGTCAGATGAATACGAATTCAGGAATTATTCATGATTTTAGGAAAAATTAACTTAGTGTTATTTAGTCCTTTAAATGGTCCCAACAATGACAAAATCTACTTTATATTCTTTTTTTTGGGGGGGGGGATTTGAAATTACTTAACTTCAAAAAACACAAAACTTAAATTTCTTTTTTCCTTTGTGGAAGCGGGCCGTAGAATATATATATGTATGGACATTTTATTGCTGTTGAGAACTACTTTATCCTACTTAAAAAAACGAATTTCTGTTTCGCAAAAAAGTTTAACTTTTTTAATTCTTTTTCAATAGGAAATTCTGGAAAATCGATTTTCCGATGTTTTAATTATTCAATATTATTTGTAGGAAAATCTCGTTGAAATTAAATAACCAATAACTTCTCTGTTTAGAAAAGAAATTTAAATTTCTCGCGACTTTTATGCACAACAAAGAGGATTATTCATAATGTAAACTACAAAAATAAAGGTTATTTACTAGACAGAAGATATGTCTTATCACCTAGTGCTAATTAAATGACAAAAATAACAGACTTAATAAATAAAAATAATAAATCACTTATCAAGAAAATACTCCCGTTCCATAGTAATCAGTTCCATATTTTATCTTCATGTCCTTGAAAAAGAAATTTCAACGTGTGTTTCCAATATCACCTTCTCGCAAGCTAGGTGCATTATTAAGAATGAAGCGAGATATAGATTCTTCATTGAAATTACACAGTGGACCCGATTATGAAATAAAAAATAGGGATTGTGCATATTTGGTCATTGCGAATTATACGTTGTATGTCAATATTACTTTTAGTATTTCACATTGATATAATTTCTCTATCCCATCGATCAATAGGTAATGAAATTCCATACAATAAAACTGACTATAAAACCTTGGGAGACTAGATCGATAAAATACTCAATGTTACCTCTCAACAAGCACGTCTCATTTAGTTTAAACGGAAAGGATGTAATTCCTAAAGTTAGTAAAAATTATTTCGTTGAAGTATTTATTATTTATTAGAAAAGGAAATACTTCTGTTATAAACAATAAAAAAAATATAAAATTCATTTCAGATATACCTTTCGTGGTAACCACTAGAGTTTATAAACTGGAACTTCACATTGAAATGGGGTCAAAGACGAGATTTTATTGCAGATTTGACGAAGTATATCGTAAAAACAATTAAATAAAGGGATATTGATAAAAACATTTCAATAAAAAACAATTAAGTAATTATTATTCATTTCTTCAAGTCATTCAAAGGACAGTTTAAGATCATCAATCAAGATATGAATTACTACGCTGTCTCAAAACAGATTTTAGCAAAAACCTACCAATTTTATTTTTCAAATACCTTCGATTTCTTTTAAGCAAATTGAATAACATGTTTCTATATACTGTAGCGCTAAAACGGATCAAAAGATTTTGATACAGCTTGCCTAACGAATTCTCCTTTAATTCTTCATACTCAGTAAAAGTGAGTAAAATGTAGGAGAAAGTTAGAGTCGAGATGTAAATTTTATCTGCGCTTAACTGAAAAAGTACACATTCCGCTGAATATAACATACATAATTAATTAGAAGATGATCAAATTTGTGTAAAATCAAACACATTGTCTAGATGAAAAATTGTACACGTATTACTACATTAAATTTTGTTCCCCTTAAAATTAGTTGTTTTATCATAAAAAAAAATGTTTACTTGTTTGCAAATTTTAGAATTTTTAAAATATCAATTATACCATCTTATTTTTTGTTTAAATGCTGTTTTTCTTCCTTAATTATATCTTATATCTTCATTGATCAATATCTGTTCCGATGTTCCAGCTGGAGAAATAATGAGATCGCGAGTAAATTAAATCTACATGTTGAATAGGTGTCATAATTCATCATGTATCAAAAATGAATAACCTAGTTTACAGTTAAATTTTTCTAATTCATGAATAAAAATATTGTGTTTAATTGACAAAATATGAATGCAGTGTTGTTGCAAATATTTAAATTAAATTGTTTAAAATATTTAATCAATTATATGAAGCACTTTATCTTGCAAAAATATTGTATAGTAGTCAGAAGATATTCCCTTTGAAAAGAAAAAAAACAGTGTCACAATATAAATATATATTATGTTTCATTTAAGTACTAACTTATAAAGAAATAACTTGAAATTGTTCTTTCTGTGGATAAAAGATAAAGATCTCTAAAAAAGAAATAAAAAGTCATCAGATTCCGTGAAAAAATTTTAAAAATGTACCTAAACCTAAGTTAAAGTTGTAAATGACAGCAAGTCGTAAAGTAACAGGAGTGTTCTGTAAATCATTAAACGAATAAAATATGTTTATTTTGTTTTTTCTTCCAAAAGCAGTATATTTTGTCGATTTAGAATACAGTTATCGATTTGATATTTTAGCATTTTAGCAAGTTAATATGATCCTTGTTATTTAATAAATATTTTTATCCAAGAATTAATAGAAGATAAACTGAAAATAAGGTCACTCTTTATTTAGTTAGGCTCAAGTCTTCTGTTGAGAACCTATGGAGCTCAAGAGTGGGAATGTCAAGATTCATTTCTAGGGGCCGCCTCTAAATAAATATTGACTGCCACAGTAGGGAATCGAACTCACAATGTTCTGAACTAAGCCGTCCAGGACCTACGCCTCATCGTTCTCACCTGTGAAGTAATCAGGTTGTTCTTTCTTGTTATATGAAGAGTTATAGTATCTAGATTTTATCTACTTGTGATGCAATCAGTTTTCCATCTTGAAACTTTACATGAAAATAACCAATACAAAGCGAAATAAGCTACATTAAAAAAATAATATAAAATAAATCTAAGATTGTATTTTTGATATTTTCAAAATTCAAAATTTTACAAACAAAGTAACTTTTTTGTTTGAAACATGAATTTATTAGTTTCTAATGTGTAGTTTGAAAGAGATCTTTTCTTGAGTAGAATATGCACGTGAAGCTAAACATGTTGTAGACACTATAAGTATTTTAAAATTAATTTAAAGCTAGAGTTTTTATTAACAATTGTCTTACAACACATGTTGTAACCAACATATAAGAAATCCAGATTAAAATTTATTTTATCAGATGAAAAATCTTTGATCCGAAAAACAAATTGGACGAAATTCGTTTTGTAATGAAGAACTAACGTCATAACTATACAAATCATTGGAAAAAACAATAATCCAATGCATTTCATACTTTAACTTCTTTTTAACAATAATTTCCAATACCCGAGCAAAATCAATTTTGTGAATAAATGGACATAAATTTTAAGGTGAGTAGGTGAGTAATACACTTAGAAAGAATGGGATATAAAACTGGGCATTTGTCCACTTATTTTTGGAAAGTTAATTAAATGCCTTACACCCTAGAAAAAAACCCTTTAATTATAGTGTAAGTCACTTAGGAAACCAAAAAAATATTATAAACCTACAAGATAATGTTCTTGAAATTACTTATGCATTGCGTAATGTGTATGTATAAATGGACAAAATGCCAAAGGAAAAAGTTATAGATCATTTAGCCGATTTTTACCGATTTTCCAATTGCCTTTTAAATTCGTTGAGATATGTGGAGCTAACTGGGAAAACAAAAACTTGAAGTTTGCCGATAACATCTACTTTTTAATACTTCCACTTATAGCCATTAAGAAAGTTATACATATATTATTGAAGGATTTACGCCGTTTTAGAATCTTGTATTATCAACGTTATTTTTCAAAAACCTTTTAAACCAGTACATATATCCTATAAATAGTAAATAAATTTTTTTTTTTATCTCTCATAATTATATATCTTATATAATTATTAATAATACATAATACATTATTAATACATAATAATTAATAATACTGTATATTATCTCTCATAATATATCTTTTTTTTTATCTTTCATAATTATGAATATTTTTTTTAATATTCAAAATATTAAAAAAAGATTCATAATTATCCAAAAAAAAGATTCATATATATCTCTCATAATTATGAATCTTTTTTTTATATTCAAAAGTAATGGCAAAGCAGTAGGTTTAGAATTTTTCTGAATATAGTAAACAATTAATTTTTGAAATTATTTTTCAACAATTATGAAAAATACATTCATCGTATGAGTCTAAAATGTTTATTACAATAAAAAATTCTCTTGCTGTATATGGATCCAAATCTTGGATATAGATATAAAACTTATCTGTCACTAAGTGCAAATAAATCCTCCATATAAGAGAAGAGGGTTCATCACCTTAAGGATTAATCCCTAATGTAATCCAGTATTTTAGGGATTAGTAAATACCGTCTCCATTGTACTCCGTATAGTTCATAAAACTTGGCAGGACGTTTTTATCTAGAGCATAGGTTCATGATGTCATAAAGGAGAACCACACAAACCAGAATCGAGGAAATCTACGGAACTTTGAAAGTCATTAATTGTAAGAAGATAGTCCGAGTGGCGTTCAATAAAGGTATAAAAATTAGCAGATTCTTAGAAAAAAAAAGTATTAGAGACCAATGTTCCGCCCACTTTGAAGGGCTTCATCGAAGCTGAATTCTGGTAAATTGGAAAAGTTCTTTCATTATCAATCTACCTCGATTATTCAGCTTTACAAAGTAGGTGAAATGTCGGTTTCTAATAAATAGTTTTTATTGCTACTATTTTGAGTACGTTTCCAGACGTACACTTGGACCATCTACTTGCAATTAATTGTGGTCAACTGATAACGTCCCAATTTAGAAACAATAATAATTTAAATGTAAGAAAGTATTAATTTGTTAAATTTATGAAATCCATGCAGTGTTGGGCAAAGACTAGCTATAGTTGAAACTAATAGCAACAATTGTCACAGATACGACATTTATTTATCAATGGTTCGTTCATGAATAAGGGTCTTATCTATATATATTAAAATTTCCATAGATAAGACCCTTAATCTATGGAAATTTTAACTATGAGTTTCAACTATAGCTAATTTTCTGTAAGTCTTTTTTTCTTTCCCCTTATACAATTATGGAAAAATTATTTCAGAAACTGTTTTATCTTGTTTTCAAAAGAATTGAACACCTACAAGCTTGTCAATACTTTACGTCTTCCAGTTTTGTCGAAACGCGTATTTCGGAATCTTTTTACAACTTTTTTCATGACTATTTTTATGAACGACCTATTTATTATTTTTGTTTGAGAGATATCTTTTTCAGGAGTTCCCTTACTGAGGGGGAATCACTATTTGAAAGATATTTTTACTTAAAATAGTGCAGGTGCATTTAAAATTGTTTTAGTTGATACTGCTATTTTAGATTAATTAAAAACAAGAATTTTAAATAAAAAATTTTTTGAATATATGTTATGAGGCCAATATCTGAAAAAAATATTCAAAGGTCAGTAGAAATTCACTGGGAAAAGTCTTTGGGCACTGTATAGTAAATTGACAAAAATGTCAACTTTCCCATCTCAATAAATAAAGTATTTATTATTAAGAATAATTATTAAATAAATGAAATGAAAGAGACATTTAATTTAATTAAGAGATATTTTCTTCAATCAAATTCTATTGCCTACGCTCGAAATAATAAAATCTTAAAAAAAGGCTAGATCCATAAGAAGTTTCATTTCTAACACACGAGAGTCTTATGCATATTTATTTATATTTCATATAAATACGTTTTAGCATACGAAGTACTGTAAGAAAGGTACCATTTAAATGGGATTTTCACATATCTTTGTAGTTAATCTTTATAATCAATCGAAACAAGTAAGATTTGCTTTATGATAGAGTGTGAATATTGTTGAGCGTGGTGTTAGTAGAAAATTCATTTTAATAGATTAGTAAATAAATGTTTAACGCACTATTTCTGAAAATATTACTGCATATAAATAATTGAGCTTGTGCTAAATTCCTAATGTATTAAAATTTAAAAAAAACAACACAGTTTACATAAAATATTTTGTGGGGTGAGCTAACTCATAATAAAAAAAAAGTAATTAAGATATTTGTTCTGTTTATTAACACTATTCAACAAATATAATTTATTTACTTGAAGTATTTATATTAAAATGCACAACAGATTCAAAAAATTGATTTTTAAACTGTTTACTGCACACTAATTAAAAATACAACTTTACCGACCACACAACCTCAAATAGAAATTTTCGCTGTCGCACATGTAATTAAAAATTATTTACAAATTAGAAATAAAGCAGCTATTTTACATATTGAATATGTTTTATTACAATTCAATATGTACTATATATAGAAACGCAAAAGGTCAAGAAGTCAATCTTATTGTCAGTCAATGGGGGATTAAATCGTACGAACACTCCTTAATTGTTATTGGTAGATATATATAGATAAAATATGAATTTGCAATATAATACTAATTTTTTGAAATTTGATTGACAGAAGATACGGACCTTAGAGTACTATGTAGTTCTTGGTGTGGATTGCTGTGTGTGCGCATATTACTTAACATGATTTCGAACTTATATACTTTATAGTAGATTAGAACTTTCTACATTTATTTTTTCTATTTCTTCGATATTTACAACTTAAATGAATATATACTTTTCAGACTTATTCACTTTTATAGGAATTCATTCTGACATTCGAGTAGGACAAGGTTCATTATTGGAATGTAATATAATATTATTTAAATGTCTTAAGTAATAAATAATTTAACTATTTTCATCCAATTAATTTTTTTTCTTCCGAATTTTATCTCCATTCATTTGAATAGAAAAAGTTATATTATTTATAGAACTTAGTAATTATTTAAAAGTATTGTAATTGCTATGATTTATGATTAATATATTGTACTTACGGGTTGTTCGGCCTACTCCGAACTAGCCGTTAGCTATTGTCATCTTTCTTGCGCCGTCCTGGAAATGAAAAAAAAAATATAAGGTATTGTATAACATTTAAAAAATATTCAGTAAAAAGTGCATTAGAATAACTTTATTCAACTTTTAAAAAAAAATATTTTCAGTGGCTTAATTTTAATTTTACATCAGTTTTTCTAACAAATGCTATAAATTTAAGAAGATATTTTGAAGAAGAATGTAGTGTATCTCTTAAATACATCACATTCAAAGATGTTAAGGATTAGGTAGAATTAAGTGCTTATATAGATATTTTTTTTTTGTCAAAGCAGGAAAAACATGCATTCCTTTTAATTTTCTTTATAGTATGTAAGATGTAGAATTAATCCGATACGCACAGAATCCACTGAAATTGTAATCAGGATACAGGTTGGACGACTACGTTTGCTTCCTTTTTGTTTCTTTTCCTTAATAGTTACTTTTTTACTAATTCTAAAAAAAAAAATCAGATATAATTAATTCTTATCATTCATTTCAAAACATTTTGTTCCTCGAAAAGCAACAACCGAAAACCGTTTATTTGAGTAGATAAAGTAACCGGTTTAAAAAGAAAATATACTATTAATCGGAGAGCGTTTTTTATACTCATTTTTCATAATCCTTCCTATTATAATGACTTGGAGGGAAAAGTGGTGTAAATCTGACTTGAATCACTTGTGTGTGTAAATCTGACATTGAATAATGAAGACTTCATTTGCATACTAAAAACGTGTCGCTAGTGTACGACAAATAAGAGAGTTATGAGCTACACCACTATTCCATCAATTAGGTTTGATTACAGGAATGGAGATGCGCCCATAATGCAATATTTTTAAAAAATTGAGTCAAACCTCTGTTCCGTTTAATTACTAACAAACATTGTATTATCAAACTTAAGAGACCTCCAATCGCTTAATTAATTAATACTAAATTTAAATTTTAATCAGGGATTTTAGATTTGAACAATACCGTGAAAGAGCTGCTAAAATAAAGAAAGCATAAGATAAAAGATGGAAAAAGATAGGCTAAAAACAGGGAGGTATGATAATTCCTGAATAGAGGGAAATGGAAAACGATTATGGAGGACATTTAGGTTTAGAATAATCACATCATTTGACGCGAACACATACTATTCTATCTTTTATATCTGCGAAATTATGTATTTTTTTTTTACAAATGTAGACTGTGACGTCTATCAGTGTGGCGCTTGTAAAGGTATATGAAGCTGATCAGTCAACTGGAGGCAACTCGCACTAACCGGGCACCTGAGTGAAGGCACTACCTCGGGCACCTTACCTCGTCTCTCTCGAAATGATTTATAAGTTCTCTTGAGCTCTTTATTCAGTTATATTTTGTGTTAACAAATATAAATTAACAATTTTCAGTGTCGGACAGAGAAGTTTGAAAGTACGTCGGTGGCAAGAACTCGGCTTATCTCCATTGCCGTCAGCGAATGGACTCCCAAGGAACCGGTTTTGACACCTCGCCGCCAAGTGCCATAGAAACCATGGTCCACGGTAACAGGATATTATAAGACCACTTTTAGGTTTTTAAAGCGTATCCAAGCAATAAATATCTGTAAGAAGACAAAATCGGTCTACTAAACTTTATGATTTGTAGTGCCAACTGGAAAAAAAATAAATAAAAAAATACTCCATGAATTATAGAATAAATGAATGAAAAGTAATGACATTCTACTAATTACAAGATATATAAGACTTTTCACATTTAAGGGCAGAAATTGCCTTATTATATGTTATACATAACCATTCTAGACGGAAAAATGTAAATAAAGATAATTACAATAAAAATAAATTTATAATTGATAAATATACTAAATGATATCCCAATAATTTAAACAATTATGATACAGAAAATTAAAGTTATATCTGAAATAAAAATAAATCAATTTAAATATGAATATGAATTTGAAATATACAAATACATCCAAGGAAACTCTCAGCCAAGCTTTATCTCAAAATCAGTACTTCCTGAATAAATAAATTTTGTGCACTCTAAGTTATTGACACTGTCAGTGCTTCACTATGAGACATAAATTTGCTAAATAGAATCTAGGAGTATAAATAATAAACTTGAAGAATAAAAGAATTGAAGGAAAAGTTAAGAATAATTATATAACTAGTATAAATGAAATAAATGGATGAAGAAAAAAATCTTTTTGATATTATACATTTACTTATTTATATATAATACCGTACTATTTTCATGACAAACCTTTAATGGTACTAATGTAAGTAAATAACGTATATTCAAGAACTTTGTCCCGTTTTTTCAGTTTTTTTTTCATGCTTTACATTATTTATGTCTTTTTTTCCCAAGTTAGCAGGGTTAGAACCCACGTGAGAGCCGTGCAAGTCGGAGAGTAAAGGCCCGGTGACGTAGCGCCGCAATGCGGCCGATCGATTCCAACAGTTCCACATCCCACATTCATATTGGCCCAATCCACAAAATGGATAATCCACTTCAAACCATCTCGTAGATTCAGCAATAATTTCAATGAGAAGTCATTTATAATTCAGTTCCAATGTCACTGGTGTGACGTGTCGAAAACACAATGTATGTGCTGAAGAATCAATAGCGGTGCTGAATAAAAATTGTATTTGTAGAGTAATATTATTCATTCACACCTGTACTTGGGTTGTTTTATGTAATGTAAGGGATGGTACGATCTGACCTTCAATTCAGGTAAATAGATTATAGTAATCTCATTTACCTTTCTAAATAATCTTACTTTCTCTTGTTAAAATCAAATTATTCTATAATGGTTTAAAAGATTTTTTTAAATTCATTAAATATTTTAATTTATTCATAATACATGTTTTTGACGGGAATTTGTACGATCAAAAAACATAAAATAAAGAATAATAGAGATATAAGCATGTTAGATTTAAAAAAGGCCTTCGAAGATAGGATAAAGGAATAGCTGAAGAAGAGATTTGGTAACGAAATGCATTCCGAAATATTTGCTAAAAGTTCATTAGGCTCTCAGCCTTCAGGTTTGTGTTATCAGTTCCTTTGCTACTAACCAATTCATTTTAAATCTTAAGTCTGTACCAAAATAAATTTCATGTAAACATTATCATAATTTGACCTATTAATTATTTCTCTACGATTTATTAATATAGGACCTTCATTCATAGTATCTTAGTTAAGGTGTAACACTAATGTACAAAATATGTTTTATACATTTTTATTATGATGTATTTTAAATTTTCAAAGAATATTTTATATACATTAAATGCCAATGTATTTTTGAGTTACGACTAGTAGTTCAGCAACAATCATAAACATCAAAAAGCAACAAATCAATACTTTTTTAAAAATTTAATTTGAAATTGCGGTATATTTGATAAGCCTTTTATATTGATTGGCAACGTTTTAGGTTTAGTAGCCAGAAACTTCCTCAAAAAGATATCGTTATCGTTTTAATATTCAGCATCTGTATTTGAAGAGGCATTGTGCATTCATTAAATCGCTTCTTACTATCAAGAGGAAAAAATATACCAAGAATATATAATATATATATATATATATATGTTTTAAATTACAGACATAGTTCTAAATGTGTCTGGTTAATATCATAAAATGATCATGATGATCATAATTATATTCATTAATTAATTATCCAATTGAATATAAAATAATTATAAGATTACACTCCATTTAGATCATTAATTAACCTTCTGTAATAATAATAATAATAAAGGCTTAACGAATCCGAAGGTTCGATGCCGATACCACCAAACGCTCTCAGCATACATCCTTCCAGTGATGCCCCTCCAAACCCAATTCCACTAAATCAGTTCTTGAACTTTTAACCTTCTTCTTTAACTGACACATATACCTTAAATTGTCGAGGGGGAGGGGAGAGGGTTACATTAACCGTTTCCTAAATACATCTCTATCCGTTGCCAACTTCTTGACTTCACCAAGGGTGATTCCTCCGTTTCTTGCCAGATAGGACATGTCCTCACACTTATTCCTCGGGCGTCCACGTGGTCGTTTTCCCTCAGTCTTTGCCTCCCAAATAATATTTTGGAGATTACTGATCGCCATTCTTTACACATGGCCGATTTTTTGTATGTATATTTTTTATCAGCGGTTCCTGCTCCGTTTCTTCTCTAAGTCATACGTTTTTCATTAGGTTGAATCTAGTTTTGCCGAGAGCTACACGATTACCCGCTTCGTAGTATAATGGTTACGTTTTTTAAAAGGGACAAGAAGATTTATTTCGCTTTCCTAGACCTCCCAGGGGCATTTGATAATGTACCCCGAATAGAATCAAACAAGCATTTAAGATAAAGTAATTCCCACTAACTTGACTAAAGCAATACTTAAACTGTATCGAAAAGTATACTGAGTAGTTAGGCTCGAGCGCAATAAATAAAACCGATTTGAAATGGATACGGGAGAAAAACAAGGGAAGAGCTTAAGTATATTATTATTTGTAATATTTATGGACAGAATAATTCGGGAACCTAGAACAGGAAATTGGAAATAGTAATATGTACCCAATATTATCCAGAATTTAATATTTGCCGATTACTTTCTCATTACTGCAGAAAACAGAGGAGCCTTAATGATACTTTTGGGGAACATTTTCTGAAAATTCTGGATCAAGCCTCCCTCAAAACATTTTAATTAGCACAATGCATAGCTGATGCTAAAGACCATTTAATTATACATTAATATGACGAGTTAATGAAAATCTTTTGAGCCATTTTACAGAAAATGGTAAAAAAAAGTACTATAAACGCCATATTTAATATTAATTTGTATAGTTTCGAGCGCCGTATAGACGTGGGCCCACCAACGTATGAACAATCGTAATTAAAACATCGTCTCTGACCCACCGGAGCTCGTATAGCAGTATTTTATTCTATATTTATTAATTTTTTTTTTTATTCTTCTTATATTTTATTTTGAAGCGAATTTTAATTTCGTTCTAGTGTTTATTTGATTTAATTTATATTTTCTATTGTTATCTTAGCAAAATTAATGTTTATATTCCAAGCCAGCTTGTTTTGGTTTTGTTCTTTTTTAACCTTTCCGTCTGAAAGACGTTGTCAATTCGAGGTGGCTTTAACAAGTATAAAATCGACGATGTCAGTTTTTCAGAAATACATTTGCTGTGACATCCCAAGAATGTATTTCCCTTACATGCGTAATTTCAATTTGTTACTTTTTTGGTGTTGACCAAGTTTCTTCACACACACACACACTCACCATTTTGCGACACTTGGTTATTTGGACTAAGGGAACCTTAAAACGTAGATTATCCTCGAAAATTCAGATTCGAAATTTTGCTGGATCAAAACCAATTTTGACTAACATATATCCATTATTTTTAAAAGGTTGTTAGATAAATTAATTCACAACAATCCAGAGTTCATAGAGACTAGTAAGAATATATTCATAGAAGTCTCTGAATCATATCATTACTGAATTTGTTGGTAACTATCAATGAAACTATATAAAAATATCAGTTATTTATATACAGTTACAACCATTCTGTACAAATACTTCTATTAATTTATTTCTAAATTTTAGTTAATTTTTTTCATATGTAGATATATGTTACAGTCCATACTTGGAGAATAAGTAACACCAACATAATTGGGTACTTTCATACCGAAATCATTCAATCAGGTACACAAAAATCATAAATTACATGTTAGTTATTTCTAAAATCATAACTCTAGTTTTTAATTAAGGAATGAATATGTTTAAAGATATGATCTTACATTAAGTTTAATTTTTTTTTCAATTATTTCTTTTTTTCTTTTTATTATTTGTTTTTTATCATTTAATTTTTATCTCTCTAAATATGTTGTGAACGTGCTTTCTCATTACCACTGTCTGTAAATATGTTACAAAATGTAATATTTCTAAATTAAAAAAAAGTCTAAAAAAGTAAAACGTCCAAAAAATACACAAAAAATTAGGCTTTTTACTTAACAAGTCTGATCCTCATCATAAATAATTATATAAAATAGCGGTTAGCTTAGTATCATAGTTGGGGCCGAAAGCAATGATCTTATTCTATATACAATAAGAAAATTAATCATTACTTCGTGCTTGTAGTATTCAGGACACCATGTACCATTCAGAATGACGTAAATAAAGTTCATTCATGACATCAATCACAGCTAATAGGAGCAACCTTTCTCAAATACTGATTTATTCAGGATTTTAGCTTCGTTATACTTAATGATACTAACTACTGCTACGCAATTAAGGTCCTAGGTTGTGAACGGAATAAAATTAAATTCAATTCTGTCTGCCATTGGCTTCCGTTTTCGGTTACGCTCAGATTTATGGCACATTTTCTATTCCTGGCTCAATAAACAATGTTATTAAAATTTGATGATGGGTACTATACAATTGATTAGATGTGAAGAGAGTTCTTTGGAAAGTACGTGAGAAAAATAATTTAAACTCAACCTTCTAAACCTCAACCTAATAAAATTGCTTTTACAATTTTTTTAAAGTTTATTTATTGATATTTACTATTGTGTTAAAATACATACAACAAGTAAATTTCATGTAAAGTTACACAATGGCATAATGCAGATATTCTTATATAGATATGTATAAGAATTTACCCATTGATAAAACTCCAATAAAACTTACTTAAAAAAAAACCTTAACTCATATAGCACCCAAATGTGAGTTGTTTTTATTAAACTCATTTGTAACTCTCTTGAAGAGTAATAACTTTATGAAAGCCTTCAGAATTATTAGTATAGTTTCATGTATCAATTAGCTTAAACATTTAATGTTTGAAAAAATTAATTAATATACCAAGGCATTCCATACAAACATGGAACCGATGTCCAATATATATTTTAGTTACCTTTTTAATGTTGCCCAATTAATTTTTTTTTTTTTCATTTAAGTCTCCTCTATTCGGTTTTCATAAATGTTTCAAAGGTATGATAAGACAAGATCTAATTTTAAGAAGATTTATTTGAAAAAATTTTTCTCAATCATCTGACTTACGTCACTTCTACGTGATTTAAACTGTTATCAAATTTGTTTTCCTTTTCTAATGTGCATCAATAAACAATCATGTTATATAATCCATTATGTTTCGTAGTATGAATTTAAAATTCAGTTTAAACATCTAATTATACAGCATTCCACTTTATTTGCTAATTATTGAAAGTAAAGATTAAATATTATTTTTATTTTTTGTATTAAAATATTTTCTATTGTAACTTCGCAGAGAAAGTCATTCGAAAAGGGACACATTTCACTAAGCTCTTGCAGTCTTTCCAAATGACACAGAACTGGGAAAGAGCAAAATTGATGTGGTAGAATGAGCAGCTATCCTAGACTGTGTTCAATGGGATCGGAGCGAGTTTTTTCTTTGATTTTTAAAAGATATGTGACCTTATGTAAATTAATTGCACCGTCACTGCTGTAATTACCCCAATAAATAAAATAAAAGAAGTAGAGAGTGAGTTCGTCGTTCTAGGATTCAATTTAGTTTACTTTGATATTACAATGTTTCCGCAGATGCCAAAGTATATATTGTAATAAAAAGAAAAACAAATATCACCTATCTTTGCTTCAGAGGTAATTACAGAAAATAGAAATGCCCACGTAGCAGAGTAGAAGATACTGATGTGTTAATTACGAGTGATAGGTTAAACATATGCATTTTTAACACAGAATTTCGTTTATTCTACTTTTAAAAAATTAAAGACCTATTTGATAACATAACGGATAAATTATTTAATGAAATATCTGAAGTTTTTTCTAAAAACTTATGATTCCCTTGATTACGTGAATCTAACAACGCAATACAGATACAAATACAAAGCACCTTAAAGATGGTTTTAAATTCAAAAATACTAATTGTTATGAACAGAAGATAATATTTACGGCTTTTACAAGAATATTCATTTCAGTAATTCTCGTCATCTATTTAGGAGTAATTAGAAATATTTTATATGAATTGTTTTGGAAATTGGTTTATTGGTTATTGGAAAACATTGGTTTTTATACATTATTCACTAAACCGCTTGGAAAAAAATTTATTAAAGAAAAAAAATTACATAACTAGTTTGTTTTTTTAAAAATGATTATGTAGTTGTTATGAATCTTATAACATATTATCTATAAAACTCAAAAAGGAAAAGAGAAGTGATTTTTCTTGACGTATGGCTGAAAAACCACTAGCGTAGTGCGGTTGACAACTTATACACGCATAAAATACTATTTATTTAACCTTATAAAAACTAATTTTACTCCACCGTTAACAACAATAATAATAAACAGAATGTAATTCACAAAATTAATTGCCGGAATCGTGAAGGGGTTCATATAGGAGTCTTCGAAAAAATTAATAATCAGATTTGATCAGCACAAGAATAACTGTAAAAATGTCAAAAATATTAAAACAAAGCACTGGCTCAGCATAGTATAAAATTTAAACACTAAAAACATTGATGACGCTATTAATTTTAAGCCAGATACTAAAAATTTATGTACACATTACAATAGTATTGGTTATTGGAACAAATTTAATACAGTAGTGTGAAGATGTAATAAATTAAAATAAATATTGTTAATAGATTAGTCATCTTTTGTGGAATAGAAGGAGGAGTGAATTTACATAGTTTATAATTATTTTTGTAAAAATAATTTGATTTGAAGAAGGTACATTGGATTTTAGATCTCCTTATTTATAATTATATTTGGAATGTTTACTTATTAATTTTTTATATAACCGACAACAATATGATTGTTAATATGTAATTAACAATATAAAGATAAGAGAACAGCAAATGTAATATTAAAATATATATTTATTTAAGGTATTTAAAAGAAAATGTTGAGGTATATTTATTAATTGTTGTACGCAAAAAATGAATATTGTGAATTTGTTTGTGATACCTGATAGAGTGACAGGTCGTTTATGATATATTAAATAAATAAATTTAAATAAGGAAGAGTACTTTCATTCACTACATCTAATTACTTAATTATTTACTTAATTAATTATTTAATTAAGTTAAATTTTTATTTTATATATAGAACCATAACCGAAATTTTCATTGCTAATTCAAAAGTTTTTACTTTTTTTTTATTTATTTAGTACATCCAATGTGATCTGACCTGATGGCAACATCTATCGGTTGGTGCCTAAACAGCATACAAAAATGTTAGTAGGAAAATAAAATATGTGTGTATTACAATCATTAACACATTAATTATCGTGTCATTGTGGAGGCTGTAACGGTTTACATACTAACAGTGCACAACTTTGAAATTAAAATCTGTGATTTAATTTATACCATACAACTGAATACAATGCTAATATTAAATAAATGAAATAACATATGTAAAGAATAATAATTATACGATACACAATAGGATGAAACTAAAGAACAATTAAACTGAAAAGCAAGTATAAATAAGACACACGCTCACTCTTATATATAAAACTATGTTAATTCAAAATATATGGATGGAGGTTTCTAAGTGGAGATAAGATAAATTCAGAGGCAGTTATGTAGACAAGAAAAAAAAATCCTTAAAAGCAAGAAAGCACCCAGTCAAAGATTGCTTTTTTAAATTTGATATGTGATAAGTATATTTATTAGTTCAGGTAGAAGAATGAACAAATGTAGTTCCATGCTGTTTGAAGTGCGTTTCCCAAATCTGCTGTTATATAGTGGTTCGATAGATTTAGTTTTTTCTAACATTTTGTAAATAAATATTTTATTTTCTGAATAGATAAATATTTATAAATTTAACCATAATTTTTTACAAGTCATATAGTTTAGGTAGTAGAACTGCAACCGTTTTTGCTTTATTACTGTTATGCGTAATTGTTTTCTAAGTTCAATACTGTAAATGTTCAAGTTTTGATAAGTGAATATCAACACTAGTGTTCCATAGCATTCGATCCCATTTCTTAATATTGATTCAAATAATCCTTTGAAGACCCTTATTAAGGCTTCTTTGTTAAGCGAAAATCGGAGGTATTAAATTTTTAATGAGCAATCTCGTAATTCCTTTAAGACATTAACAATATGGGATTCCATAGAACACCCAATTATTTATATTTTTATATGTTTTACAAGAACATTTTTTTTTATTGTTGACAAGACAGGTCATGAGATTTGATTTCAGGATCGTTTCTGTTGACTTTTTCTGACTTCGGTAAGTCATATGAGGTGGTTTCATCAACATAATCCTCGTTTTGTTTTAGCTAACTATGAGACCTTTGTCATGAAACCATTTAAAAAAATTATTATAGTTATTTTGTCGTATTTTTAGAACTATTCAGTAGTTTGTATGGTGATTGATAAAAGAGAATTGCCAGCAAAGAAGTATTAATGTCACTTGTAATTCTTTTTTAATGTCATTTGTGTAATTATTAAAACACAAAAAACCCAAAACACTAAACAAGTTTTTATATTAGTTGATCTGCTAAGACTGTTTCTCAAGGCTGAATCAGAGAATCTATGGTTTTCTATACTCGTAAGAAGCTTTTCATGTATAATAGTATCAAATGCTTTAGACGTATCAAAAAAAGTACAAATTATGTAGCAGTTACAATTAAGTTTATTATTAATTACATATGTGAAATTAATTAATAGTTGTTTAGTATGTTGGCCTTGTTTCAAAACCATATTCTTTTCTATAGTTCATTTTGGTTTCCCTCAATAATTTTATTTACGAATGATAGGATTGAGATAGGTCTATTATTGTCTAGTCTGTTTTTACTTACTTTTTTATATAGATTGATCTTATAATTGAGATTTTTAATATGTCTGGATATATTCTTGATTTAATTACAGAATTTATCAATTGCGTAATAAGAGGAGTCAAGAGGTTTGAGTGAATAGTAACGAGTTCTTGTACCATCAAATCCAGAAGTTTTTTTTTTTTCATTAAAGGATAAAATAATTTTTACTACACGTTCAGTTTCATAAAGTATATCAAAGGAGGTTAGATTATAGGGGATTTCAGTAATGAAATAAGATAGTAATTTCTCATCAGATTTGTTGGAAACCTGGCAAAAATTGTTTAGGTATATTTAATATTTTAAGCGAAATTAAATAATAACTCCAAAACTTCACGCCTGACGGAATGTATATATTTTTTATTCGATAAAATTCGCATCAATTTGAAACCAAAATGAGCTCAATATGACTATTAATTGCTGAGTTGAATTTTAGGGATCTTGGCAAACACGTACCTTAATTCCTAACTAACGATTTAGGGGTACATTAGTTAATATTTATAGAAAGTAGTGCCGTGAGGTTTATTAAATGATACGTATCCTCATGACGAAAGTTGACCTTGAGTTTTCTTGCATTTTTTTTTTTTTTTTTTGGTATGTTAACCGAAAACTATAGTTAGTGCAGTTATCAGTTCTGTCGAACTTATAATGGAAAGATATTAAATGGTTCAGAATTTCATATAACTGCCGAAAAAAAACATTTGTAATTTTTGAAAACTAAATAGTGATAAATAAAAGATATTTTACTATTATGATATTAAACGGAATAAAATAATTTCCTAGCAATTTTACATCGCATTGCTACATTGTAACTTTCAAAAATCAAAGTTATGATATTGAATCAAACAATATAATTATATTGTGGGAAAGCTTTGAATATTAGTCGTATATATAAAATGGATTGATGAATCCTAACACAGTTTTATCATTATTTTCTAGTTTCAAATTTAAGGACCATAAGCCCTAATAACGAATATATAAAAAGTGTATATAAGTCGTTGCTGGAATATTTTAGATTTTAATACCTTCAGCATCTGATAATATGATTTGGGTTATGAAATGCATGCGCTCAGATCCGCCACCAGGGAGAGCGAAATCCCCAGGGTCCAGGATTATGCGGAGGGGGATCGAAGAGGGGGGGGGGCATTAGTTGTCTAAAAATCTATAGTAAAAGAAGTTAGTGAAACAACTGTATAAAATAAAAATAAAAATTTATAATAATGGATAATATCATGTGCTATAATCATACTGTGACAGTGCAGTCTGAATTATAAAATATGCATGCTGTCCAGTTTACAGATAAAAAAATCTTTTGTCATTTGTATCTTTAGTAAGATCTTTGCATTTTGTCTCTTTTAATTATACGAACAGAGAAAAGAAGGTATTAAGTATCTTGTAAGTGATTGTAATTGTGAATAAAAAATGTTCAAGCTAAACTAGTATTATCTCAAGATACAGGATTGTTGTGCAATTGCATCTTCAAATTCAACCAAATCTCGACAGGAATTGAAGTCATAAAAAGGACGTCCTAGTAATACTACACGTTTATATTTATTAGGTTTATATTTTTAATTTATATTAAGGTTTTTATTGTTAGATTAGACTAGAAATTTCTCTTGATACTAGACGGTCTTTTGATATTTGGTATAATATTTCAAGCATTTGGGTTATGACTCGCGTTTACATATTTTGAACTTTTTCTGCATACAATTAATTAATTAATTATTTTAATTTAACTATGAATTCATTGATCAGGGAACCCCCTCTCTTCCTCTGAACAAATTCAAATTTATTCAAACTAGCACCTATGGCGCTGCGCTCTGTTGGTCAACAGAAGCAAGGTGACCAACCGTCATTGCCTTTGAATAACCCTGGCAATTTGCCAAATTCAGCTAAGAGTTTCCAAACCAGGTGAACTGATTTTCCTCAAGTCGTTGATTACCCTCATCGTGAAGCTGTAAGTACTCTGGGACCTGGTGGACCACTGAGGGAGCGGAGGAGATGAAAGAACACCAAAGCAAACGATGGCCTTCAGAAATCAAGTCCATTATTCACTAACAGGTACCTCAAATCTACACATTAAAAAGAAATACACCCCTAGAATCTAAATTTAGCATAACTTATTATCCACTATTATAAATCTAGTGGTAAGTTTCAAAACTTAAAAGTTTTAATTTATAAATTAAATTATACAGTCCATTCAGTTTTACTAATTATTAGAACCAGTCTTATAAATATCTTTCTTCTGCATACTCTGTATTCATCCCAAATTGCAGTTATTGAACATTCATTGATTTATTTGAACATTTGTTAGTTATTCATGATTAGATCAAATTAATAATCGTCGGAAATCGTCTCGGTCTGCGGAACGTGAAGACAGACCAAAGTCCCTGTTAGAAAATCATAATTAGGGATTTTCATGTTATTGAACGTTTTAGTCCTTTTTAGTTTCAATTTCAATATTATAAAACGGAATGCTTAAGCCTAATTTCCCATAATAGCCAACTTTTTATTCCGTATGAAATGTATACTTTATAGTGGGAAAATATGATGTAAGATAACATCATAAGAAAGGATTGTTCAATATACGTAGAGTAGAATTCAACAAAACAAAAAAAATAACAAGTAAACACAAGATGTATAGTCTTGGAATAATATATATAAGTGATCTGTGAAACAATCTAAATATACAAAATGCATCGTTGTTAAAACAAAAAAATCATTATTACTGAATTACGAAATTCAACGGAGATAAAGTGAAAAAAAACTTTATTGGTAAACAAATAGTACAATGAACATTACGACATGCTACAACTATTACTGGTACAGATCTAACAAGCTTGGGATTGATGGGGGTATATATAGGAGCTGTGGAGGGAGGTGGCTCGGAGTTGTAGAGTCAGCAGGAATTGCTACCATAACTCTGTTTTAATTTTACTTCTTTACTTGGTCTGACTTAGTTATGGTAGGTGACAATTTCTTATTTCAGCTTTCAATCTTATTCTTTAATTGTATTTAGAGAGTTTCCCTTAAGTAAAACAAGGTTATATTAGGTTCCCAGGTATTCATATTACAAATTAAACAGTAAATTTGATTTATTTTGTGGAATTTAGGTGCTCAATGTACAATTTTCCATATAAAGGGTTTTTACTACACAATTTTTCATATTTTGGGTATTCAACTGCGCGAAATTCCTTTTTATGGTTATTATGAATATTTTATTCAATTACTAAATTATACTTGTACCATCATTATAACAATATGTTAATGTTAGCAATAGAAGGCTATTAAGGAGAAAACAAAATGTAATTTTAAAAGATATTTTAATCAAGTGATTGTTTTAAATTTTTAAAAAAGAAATTGTGATATATTGATTAAATGTTGTATGCATGAATTTGAGAATTTGTTGTAGATACCTGATGAGCCCGGAACGTTATCATTGTTATTAATAATATAAAATAAAATAATTATAACAAGGTACTTTTATATTCAGGGTCAGGGTGCTGACGGTAGCTGCGTGATAACGCGCATGTCTGCCAATCCAAAGGTTGCGAGTTCGAGTCCCCGGCCCTATCCGGGATTTTTTTGAAGCATACGGTTCTACAAAACTCTGTGAGTATCTGTCTCCCCCGGGCATTTGTAAAGCCCGTTAGCCAATGGGTGGCACCCACAAAAATAGGCGTGGGAGTGACGAACCCACCCTATGAAAACCCTGTCATGGAAGGCGCGATTTATTTCTCAAGTACATCTCGCGCCAATAATAATAATAACCTTTTTATTCACAAGATCTAATTAATATTATTTAAAAATAAATTCCAATGAAACATTGAATAGAAGGGAGCTCACATTGGCACTAATAAATATGTTTTTGCATATTTGCGTTTCCACTCACCACACCCCAACCATCTTCCACTCATATAATCTATTTTAGCATGTAGTTTCAGTTATGCGATTTATAAATTGATTGCTCAAGTCGATTGTATTGGATGTATATTAAAAATACTAATCCATGCTTCACCCCTAATTTTTATATGTCTGTTTTACCAGGTTGATTTGATATACTATAACTTTGACTTTTAGAGCTTACAATATAAAAGTTTTTTACACTTTTATACTTTTTAAAATACTTTAAACTATTAAAGCAGTAGACTTGTACTATAAAAAAGTTGTTTTTATAAAAATAAACTTTGTTAATTTTATTTTGAACTAATAAAGGCATAAGATAAGAAAATTAATTTTAAAAAGTGTAAATATGAGAAACTTTATTGCCGTTTAGACATAATTATTGCCGTTTTGAAAACAAGTTCCTTGAAAATGTATGCATGAAATGATAAATATATTAAAATGAATAATATTTTATAAATTATCTATATTTTAAATTTTAAAGATTAGTTTATATGTTAGGAGCTTAATAACAGTTTGTTACTATTTACAATTACATTTTCCTAACAAAAAAAAAAAAATTAAATTCAGGTGAAATTACTTATAAAATTTATCATTTGATTGCGATCAAAAACATTTCTGGAGAATAATAAACTATTTCCAATAAAAACCAAATGACTGACCTTCCACCTGCTAGATTGTGGTCAGACCGCGGCGTTAGATGATACAGTGAGGGAAGACAGGTCTGTTGTGCAGGTATAGTAGCTCATAGCGCCTTCCGCAGAATTGCAGTGCAATCCCAAACTACCAGTATACCAATCCTAAATTTAAATTATAATTGACGGGTTTCTCTAAAAACGTTCTACTATAAATATGAGATTATAAAAAAATTCTTTTTAGCGTAAAAAGCTTCTTTTTTTTTTTTTAAATAAAGCTCGCTATTAATCTGTCCTTAATCCGTAAAGAAGGCTCTTATACGCGAAAACTCTTTAGCAATTAACTCTCATAACATGAATTAAATTCCAATATTGTTCAATTTTAAAATGAAGTCAAAAGTATAATGATTATAAATATTACTATCATCATTATTATTTTACTGCTATTATACCACTATTATTATCATTTTATAGACCTAACCACGATTACTTTTACAGCTGTAGTAAAGTATATTTAGTAATTATTCGTTTAATTTATTATGTTTCGTAAAATCCTCAATGCTCCTTACTTTGTTACAAATAAAATCATACATAAAAACCTTAATGTTCTATATGTAACCAATCTTAGCATGCTATATCTAAAGCAAATATCAATCCTTTAATTATAAACTCCACTAACCACCCAAACCCACTAGTCTCTAACCTCGCTTCTATTCCTGACAATCCTCCGAGGTACTTGAAAAGATGATGAACTCGAGACCTTCTAATGCAAAAACTTTATTGGAGTGCTACCAATGGGCAGTTTCTCTATACACCTGTATCTAAATCTAGTATATGTATAGTTGTAAATCTCAATGAAAATTTATTTTGTTTTTATTTTCTTACATCATGTAGATATATAAATAATTTACATAAGAGTGGTAATTAATTCCTTTCTTTAGAAGTCATGCTCCTTAAAAAATAAAGTTACTCAATGCTAGTTGTCCTTGTTCCTTGAAAATGTGTCCTATTTATGTAATTTTGGACAAAAAAAATCTAAAGACCAAGGACAGAAAATTTTTCTTTTTCCTTTGTTATAAAAACTCGTATTTTAGGATTTCTTGAAGTGGGAATAACGAATATAATTTTTTTCTTCCAGCCAAAAATACAACAGTACATGTTTAGAAAATCATAACACTCTTAGCTTTTTCCATTTGAATCGGAATTTTTAGGATTGTCCCATTTATTTATTTGTATGATTCTTTAATTGGTTGAAACAATGATAAGAGTTTATTTTTTCAAATAACCAAAATTGAAAGCACTTTAGAGGAAAATGTTTTATTAATTCGTCATTTAAGCGCTGTCAGATTATTTGAATGAGGATAGTACCTAGCTCATATTTAAGACCATTCAATTCTAAATTGACAAGGTGAGTTTAGTCAAATCGTTAGAGTCATTTTTGAGGAAATATAAAAAAACATATGAAAAATTAATTATATAAAGTGACACTTTCGGTCAGTCAATTTTATTAAAAGTTTCTGCCACATTCCAGGCATATATCCATCTTTAATATAAAATTTCAACTTCATATGACTTTTCGTTTTTGAGCTAAGGCGTTCAGAGACTCAAATGTACACACATGCACACAGTCAGTCATATCCGTAAAGCTATCAGTATGTATTTAAGAAGCCTGTCGCTCGAGCATAGATCTTTTGAACGCATATTTTGATGTTCCAAAAAAGAAGCGAGAGAAGCTGGATGCTACCTGGGCCACATTAACAAAAGAACAGAGAATTCATACTCTTGGAAGATGGAAAAGACGATGGAATGCTTCATCCTCTGAAAGATAGACCCACCGTATGATTTCCGATGTATCAACATTGATGTCCCGGAAACACGGGAAGCCAATACAAACTGGAGGACGGATTCTCGAGCCCAACTTGTGATTCCATAGATGAAACAATGGAGCATTCGGCCTTCCGTTGTCAGGGAAAGGTTTTGAGGTTTTCTCCAGAAAATAGAAGATCTAGATATGAAACTTGGCAAGAAATAGTTCCGGAAAACTTAGTCGCTGTGATGATATCTAGGCAGGAAAATTGGAGTGCCATAGCGTATGCACCGCGATTCGGCAGAAGGCTCAGTGCGACAAGAGCGAGAAAGAAGAGCCAAGGCAATAGCGTTGCTTAAATAAGATGTACAAGAAGATGAAGGTAGATAGCTCTTCCGCCCCGTGAAGTAATGCTTGACAGCAGTTCCGCGGGATAGTAAAGAAGAATTGGAAAGTAAGTGAAAGTAAAATCTGTTAAAATATAAATAATTATCTTTTTAGCAATGTGCACATTATTTTTACATTACCATATTTCCACCTGAGTGAGAGATATGGTATTATTATACTATGAACCTTCAGACACTTTGAATTCTTATCACTCTATTATTTAGTTATATATTTTTTTTCCAATAATTTGAAAATCTCATGATATTGAATAATATTTCTAATATTCAGCTCGGCTTTATAAAAAATCATTATATAACTTTTCCAGAATTTTATAAGTAACGAATTATTGTTAAGAGGGTTTCCTTGTCATCAATCAAATTTTTATTACTTATGGCTGGAATAATTTTTTTTCGAGCTCAAAACTGTGCTTTCTCCAACATACAATAACTATTAAATAAATCAAATGGTATCCTTGTTAAGTCTCACTCTTTGTTAAATCAATATTCCAACGTTTCGGCCAATTCGGCCATCCTCAAGGACAATCCTAAATATAAATTCACACCTCACATCAAAATTAAAAAAATTATTTACAGACTATTTTGCCCAGATCATCAATTAGAAGTCAAAATCTACTTTTTTTTTTTAAACTTTATTAATTTTTAAAAATTAATTTTAGATTACAACTACACTATCCACTATTAGATAAACAAACTATTTATAGTAAACTATTTATCTAATAGTGGTTAGTGTAGTTTTAATATAAAATTATTTTTTTTTAATTAATGAAGTTTTAAAAAAATAGGTAGATTTTCATTTGTAATTGATGACCTGGGCAAAATAGCCTGTAAAACAACTTTTAAATTTTGATGTGAGGTGTAAATTTATATTTAGGATTGTCCTTGACGAAACGTTGGACTATTGATATAATAAAGCGTTTGAGACCTTAGAAGGACACCATTTGATTTATTTAATAAATAAATACTAGTATCAAGAAATTGATTAAATTATATATACAATTTAATTTGAGTGTCTTACTTGAAAGACACTTTACTGTAATGAAATTTCTTGTATAAAATGTATTAAAGGTGGAGTGCCTCTGGGCAGCGTATTGGGACCATTACTTTTCAATATCTTCACGTTAGGCTTACCCAGGACTTTATTGGCTATATTTGCTGATAACACAGGACTCCTTACGTCCCATAAAAACCCCGTAAAAGCCCTTTTCTTTCTTAATAACCAACGACCTTGGTGTTGGACATCCAGGAGCAAAGTAAGAACGCAGGAAATAATCATAAAATAATTTATTATTTAAATTAATTATTTATTATATTAGTAACTAACAATGTTTTTTAAAAATTATTGTACAAATCCTAAAAATTCTTAGATAAAAATAATATTTATCTTTTAGGTAATAATACAAAATGTTTCTTGTAGTATGTACGAAATCTGTTCAGGCACAGACCTTAGAGAGACTTAGCATCTATGGTACTTTGTCACGTTAGCTTAGCTCTATCTGGTTCTAGGGGCCATATAATTGTAAAGTAGATATCATTTGCTGATTCATTTACATGTGTCTTTAGTTTTCAGTTTTTTTCTGTTTTTTTTTGCTTTGGTGGTGTCTACTCAGACGATGTTCCGTCTTTTAGTGGGTCAGTTTGGTAATATATACTTTCCACCTTGAACTAGTTTGTTTCAGTTATGCCTTGAATGGATTTGTGAAGTCGTTTGGATTTTGTAGCTCTTATATTATACTCCGGGTTAAAATGCATGAAATGAACAATTCTCTCGGACCAGTTTATACAAGTTTCTACTTATCTAGGAATAGAAAATCAATATAAATATTTTATACATCAAAACCTTTAATTTTAAATTTAAAAATGTCGGAGATAAAACTTGAACACATCTTCATCTTTTTTCTTGATCTAGTATTTACAGCATACTCTTTCCCAAAAAAGTTTCATATACTGGGATTTTCCTAAACTTAGTAAGAATGTATGATATATTCTTGACCGACTTTAATATCTCCGACGAGACACCCTACAAGAAACTAAAAAACATTTATTACTTTTGATTCGTGAGTAAAATATCATCATTAAAACTTTATTCACTTATTAATTAATAATTTTTAAATATAGTTGAAGTTTTATGAAGCGTCAAGGCAATCCACGTGTTCAATTTGAAATATTTCAGAGCAGACAGACTTTAAAATACAAAATTTTTAGAAATCGCTTTTATATTTTCTATTCTTTTTTCGCTTTTATATTTTTTTTTTATTAATAAAATATTGAGTGATTTTTTATTAATTATTGATTAATATTTGTTTTTAAATTATTACTTTAATTCTAACCGCTCTATACAGTTGTAGCTCCTCACTGTTATAATCTTGCAGAATAAAATCATTATTATTTGAAATAATATTTTTAAACTATTTAATAAATCAATATTCTAGTTAACAATTTGAAAGCAAACTTCACGCTCCCTGAATTATGAAACTCAATGGCCGAAAAGTGAAAACACTTTATCAGTAACCAGATGATACAAAACACTTCATGGCATGGTAGACACTACAGTACAGACCTGCAAAGCTTGAGATTTACGGGAAGTATATATATATTTTTTTTCTTCTCAGTTAAAAACGACAGATTATTGTTAAATATAATATTACTAATTATAATTACTTTTAATACATATCATCAGAATTCAGCTGGACGAGAAAGTGAGACCTCGCTATGATTGAGTGACTTTAATATGAAAAACAGTAAATAGTACCAGTGCTGGTTTGGGAGCTATCATTCAATACCAATAAAGTAGTAAACAAACAAATACAAAATACGAAGTGATTTTGCAAATCTTATTTAGGAGTATAGTGTCAGAAGAATAGCTGTGATAATTAAGAATTTTATGAATATTTTAAAGATGCAATATCAAAGTAAACAACAATAATGGGTCTACATAATTCTGTAAATAACTTAGTATATGGTTTGCAGCAGATAG
The DNA here is from genome assembly GCF_000696795.3 of Halyomorpha halys. Lineage (NCBI taxonomy): Eukaryota > Metazoa > Arthropoda > Insecta > Hemiptera > Pentatomidae > Halyomorpha > Halyomorpha halys. The sequence continues at coordinate 783,088 of NW_027110275.1, forward strand.
AGGAAGCCTATATAATTTTTTTTAATAATGGACCTTGAAAAGTCTTTATCACATCAAAAGATTGAAAACCCCACACCTTACAGCCATAACAAAGAATTAAGCGAAACACCGATTTGAACAGCTTGTATATTAAAGCGATGGATGTCGAAGCAAAAAGGATGGGCCTGCATATTAATGGGGGAAAAGCCAAGATTAGGCGGTTGGGTAAGAAGCCTAAACATCATCCCTGTGCGGTCGTAAGAAATCTTCAATCATTTAATGCTTTAAGTATCACTGAAATTACCTGAAACGCTATATTACTTATTTACTTGTGTACTTCTAAGAACAATCAAATATCGAACCCAGCAGTTTTAAAACAATATTAATCATTTCAAATAAGCAGGACGTTTTTTATAAATAAAAAGTAAAAAAATAAAATAAAATAAAAATAATTATTTTTATGATAATAATTTGTGGACAGCTCACTACTAAATAGACTTACTGTAAGTATAACTGTATGTAGGAATCATTTAAATAAATAGCAACGTTTACGGTCGTGAGGACGAATATTCTGATAAAGGGAATCTTGGGTCAAATATATAAGTTACATATTCTAGATAACAAATAAATAGATTTTATAAGAAATAATTTAATTACCATAGTGCAAAATAACTTTATTTCCTCGAGATGTTACGCTCGTGAATTTATAATCCTTTCTGGAGGCTTGAGAAAACGTAATGAATTATTATCTTATGAAGTAAATTAAATGAATTAATTTAAGTTCAAATTAACTACGAATATTGATTTTCTTTCGTACTATTCATTAAGAAAGAATTAGTACTTCATACATATATAATACATGGACTTTGCAGCGATTGTAGAAGACAAAACTTTCTAGCAATAGTTTAATGCATTCTGGGAATTCTTAGAATTCTGACACTGTGATCTCCGCCCATCCAGAACAAAACCTTTTTATAAGGCAGTATTTCAAATATATTGGCAATAACAATAATTCAATAAGTCAGTACTGTAAACCGTAATAAATATATTGTAATTAATATTCTTCTTGTAAACTTAAATATATTAGATTTTATATACTTGAATTACAGTCCCCGATCGTAATATGAAGTATTGTTATTATTTCTATCAATGTGACTGAGATAATTACCGCAGTTCAGGAGTTTTTGGATTTTCTAGGAAAATATTCAATTTAATATTTATTCCTTAAATTGACATGTGGCTCATTACCAATGATGCGGCGAGAGGGATGCGCTGGGATCTCTTGAGCTCTGCTCTACCCCTCACACGTGGGGTATAGAGTGGGCTCAGGGATCCTCAGGTCGATTGTGTAAATATTGTATATATTATTTTATCATTATGTTATTTTGTTTATTTATTTTTCATACAGATAGTTTGATTATGTTCATCTTGTTTATTGTTTTGTTTTTATATATTTTAAGAGAGTTGTTTTTTTTTTTATTTTATTTATTTTTTTTTTTAGTATGTATGAGATCATTCATCACTATTACCTATTTCCCACAACTGTGTGGCAGATTGTAATATCTATCAATAAATAAATCTATCTAAAAAAAAAAACACCCATAACATGAGTAGGTAATCGAAAAAAATCGAAAACTTATCACTTCAATGAATAATGGGAGCTCGATTAATTTTTAACAATGGTGTATGATAAATGTTGTTGTTTAATGTTTCCTGAAATGCACCTTATACTGGAACACAGTGTATAAACATAGCATTATTAAACTATGCTTATGACAACAAGTCCATCGCGACATACTTTTACATACGACATAAGAAAAAAAGTAGATCATATATACAGAAAAGTTGGCCACCCCTCATATATACTGTTACTAAGTCTTCTCTCTTTGTTTGCATTGTGATTCCAAAGTTTCACTTCCCACTTTATTCTACTAGGACAAAATAAGGTCATGAGAATGGGCAATAAAGGAGCAAAAGGGCAATAAAGGAGCTAAAATGTAATTAGTATCTTTATTCCGTTAGATGCCATTTTCTATTTCTTTTCCAGCACCAAAGCTTCCAGAATTTAAATCTTACGAAACAAGAATCAAATTGTATTGATTAATAAGACTCAGAGGCGAATTCCAAGCTTTTATTATTAAAAAATTAGTATATTTATAAATATTTAAGTATAATTTCTCTTAAAGTTTATTGAATATAAATGATAATTGACTGATTATTAGCTCTTCTAAACTTCTGAAAATTATCAACTTCTTTGGTAATAGTTTCGAAAGTTTAACTTTAATGAAAAATAATAAAATATTATGAGAAGATGTAGAAGAAAGTAAGTGCTTTTCTTAATCTAACGTGCAGAACCGAACTTAACAGTAACTTTCTATGTTACTGGAATTCGATTAGTGATGAAAATTCGATGAAACATCATTCACTATTGCATCAGTCATTCTGTATCGATTGAATATAACCCATCATTTCCTTTTTTTTATTTATTAGGCGATGAATTTTTTGTTCGTCAAAATTAAAACAGCTTCAACTGTAACAGGTTAAATAAAAATTAATTTTAAACAAAACTTCAATAGCTAACGAAGTCGTGGTCGTCAGGTTACCAAATGAGTAAGGAATCATTGACTAATTATTAAACTTGACAGTTATTATTTCTGTAAATGAGTTATTGAAAAAAAAATTTGTATGTCTGTTATAGTTTTCTTCCCATCTTGTTTAATCCAATATACTTATATTTATATTATAATTTTATTTCTTCGTTTTGATGACTGTTTTTCTAATTTGAATAACCTCTTATTTTTGTACTTTAATTATTAATTAAAATATTTTTTTCATCATTTGGATTTTTATTTTCATTATATATTATTTATTAATTTTATTATATATTATTTTCATCACTATTATTAATTTATTAAAAATCAATTATGCAGATATTTACTTTAAAATATATTTTTATACTTATTCTAGATCAAAGGGAGTGAATAATTGTCCTTAAATCACTGCTTTGCTTGAATAGTGACACATCTGACAGAAAAAAAGTTTACTCATTGCAATTCTTGCGACTAACGAGATATATTAATGTATAGCATAAATAAAAATAAAATGTAAATATTTAATGTGTACATATACATGTAGACCATGTCTATAAAGTGTAAACAAACGGAGTATTGACAGAGTACACAACGCAGTACTTATCAGTCGGGCTACCTGGACTGATACCGTCCGTGCTTACCAGTCAGTGCAAACAATCTGAAACTACCTCACGACGGGGCTTTTTCTGGTTATATCTTATTATTATAAGTTCAGTACTAACTTATAGGTGAAATCTCTCGTGTTATTAAGCCTCAAAGGCTCATCATGGAACCAATTAATTTAATACTGCGCCGAAAGATTCAACAGAGCCATGAGTCAAACCACAGTTTTTTCATTATTTTCTTTATTTTTCATTAATTTTTTTCTATTATTCACTTTCAATGAATTATTTTGTATAACTTAGTTTATATTTATTATAATTTCCAATATTGTTTATTATGATTTTTCTTTTATTTCATTTTCGTATTTATTAGATATATATATATATATATATTTTCCCTTTAAATTTATTTTGATTTTATCAGCCCATATGGACGGTTGGATGGCAGACGGTTAAGATAAGCTACGATTATGAACCCCCACTTCTGCCCAACTCAAAAAAAAAAAATTGCCTTGTTTAGATGACACTAAATTGGATTCGCACTATTTTTATGGAAGTGATTGCCACAGCTATGTAAAAAAATGTTTAGGAAGAAGATAAACGCTGACTAACACCGCAGTGATATAGTCCTATTCACCATTTAGCGAATAAAAGATCTATTTTTAGTTAGTATACATAAGAAGATGGTCAGAGTTGCGGTCAAAAGAGAAACAAAAATAGTTTACAACTATTTAGCTGTTCAACCTTTACCTTTAAACCTTTAAAGTGGGGCGAAATGTCAGAAAATAAATAGTTGTAAACTATTTTTGCTTCTCTTTTGACCGCAACTCTGACCATCTTCTTAAATTTCAATTTTTACGGTCATATATTTTTCTGTTAGGTTGTAAAATTGATTTTCTTTCTTCTTTAAGTGGAAAGTAAATGCTGACCAGTCTTAAATAGGTTGGTATTTTTTGAAAAAAAAATAAATAGGGTTAGTAAATTATGAAGATTGCATTTAATGTCTATAGCCTTATTAGTACTATCTACCAATTAGTTCTAATTAATACAACTCAACGTTGATAGGTTTGGACGGCGAATCGCTAAAATTGCACAATTTAGAGCATCTTCCAATGGGCTCTGCCATGATTTGCTCTATGTTGGTACATCAAGGAAAAGTGTTTGTGCGCTATATTTGGAGGGTAAATTTTATTTAACATGCGCACCTTTAACCATATCACCTTATTTAAATTATTTAATAGATATGAATTGAGGACGATAACAGGGCTCCTCACGGGCCACACCTATTAAAATATCATCTTCAGAAGATGAAGCTGACGGAGAATTCTACCTGTCGTCTATGTACGGAAGACGAAGAAAGGGCACAGTATACTCTGTGTGAATGTGAAGCACTTGCCGTCCGAGGACTGTATTATTTGAGACAGGATAGAATGGAACCTGAAGACATCAATAGAACAAACCCAGAAGAGTTAGTTTAATGAGTTTTGTAAGAAGCATTGGACTCATATGGGATATCTAGTGGAAAAGAAAGGTAACTCACAAAAGATCCAACTGGGTCGAGGTAAGGAAGGGGAATTCCCGACCCTCAGTATAATAATAATATTTAAATTCTTTCTTTGTCTAATAGAATAATTAAAACTAATACCAAAAGGAATTTCGTTTAATAACTATTTTATTTTAAAATTACAAAATAAAATGTTTCTTTATTGTTTCAATTTTAATTTTTTAGGTCAAATTTAGTTTAATAAAATATATACGTAACGATTGTCACCCAATGTCGCCCTTTTCCCTCCTATACACTATGCAGTTCGCACAGATTTAGTTTTAACTTTATTATGTAACCGTTGTTTTATCTAGACACGCCCGTGGTCGGAAAAAAAACTGAATTCAAATTGCCAAAATCTGGTTTTAACATAGGAATTTCAACGAAACATGACACCAACGTGTTGTCTCCAACTACTAACGTTTGGTTTGCACTTGATAAAATATTGATGACACCGCACATGAAAGTGTTAATGTAACCTAAATTCCAATATTTGCTACATTTGCTCCTAACTGTCGATTTCATAATCTGAAGGAAATAATTTAAATTATAAACAAACGAACACCTTTAGCAAATAACTGTTGTAGAACGTAAATAAAGGTGCAAATTCCAATATTTATATATTGAAAAATAATTAAATAATAATAAAGCAAGCACATAGCTCAGTATAACTTTCTCGCCCCTTCTATTTTGTGTATACATACTTACATATATACAACGGTTTATAATTTGCCGTTTAAGAATAAATCAACGGGACGAACCGTTTTGGAAATGTTGGTATGTTCAAAAAAATATTTTTGCGCAATGAATCAACACAAATTTTCAACTTTGGGCTAAATCGAAAAAGCCGTTTTAGAAATCGGTGTTATACGGAAAATGCATTTGTGCCTACTTAAGCGAATTGTTGATAGAACTAAGTATAAGTGATATTAGAACATTTCAACATTAATCCCTAATGTTTTTCCAGTTATACGCCGATTCGGACAAACCGTTTATCAAGAAAAATACGTTTGCAGGTGCCTACTTAAGAGTAATTCCTATTATTTGATAATATTCATCTAGTTCCATCTAGATAGTAATCCGCACAATTCCTGGATTCTACATCAAAATTGGATCGACAGTTGAAGTAGCTGCAATGCCCGAAGAAGTATTTGACTAAGGACCAGAGCAAACTTTGTTGATGGTATGTAAAACATATTCAATTCTGAGGACATAAATTCTTCACTTACTAAATGAATGCAAAGCTTCCCTAGCTTCGGCAGTAGATTAGTAAAAAATATTCTTGAATCAGAATGATGAAACATTTATTTAGAATACGTTTATATGGAATGTATGAATTACACGAAACACAAGTAAATTCATATTTAGAACATACCAGTAAATTATTAAATACTTAACAATATTTCTATTAAATATGTAAAAAAAAATTATGATGGCCAGTTCATAGCTTCCTCAACATTTCTACAGTATATAAAATGAAAAACGAATTGGAAGTATAGGGAAGGTATTTGGTAAAAGCTATTTGGTAGGAAAAATGAAAGAGTTTAGCCTTGTTTAAGATACAGCTATTATATTGTAAAATATATCAGGAAATATTGATGAAACTCATCATAGTGAAAAATAAAATGGAAAACATGATTAAAATAAAGAAAAGGAAAGAGAAAATAAACTAATATTCGCATACAGCAGCATCACATTCTTACCAATAAGGTAAAAATATAGGTAAAAAATATAAATGAAAAAGTTTCTATAAAAAATAATTTTTATAACCATTAAAAAATAATATTTTAGATGACGCATACAGAGTTCATCTGAATACGTCAAAGAAGGCTTACTTATTGCCACTGCCTCTAAACACTTTATGCCAGTTTCCGTGGCTACCTGGTTATACTAGAAGTAAAAGGTCCGCCACGAAGTAAAAGTCAGGCCTCCCAAGGCTAGAATCTAACTGGCGCCGTTACAGATATGTTGTTATTAAGGTGACGCATCAACCACAACAGCCTCACATCTCTGAGTAACTATGGACTGCCTGCATCTAACTCATCGACCTCTTAAACAGACGGGGTTGATTTTTTTCTGTCATCTATTTTTGCTATCTAGCTAACCAGTGGAGATGCTTATTGATGGCCGCCATCGTTTAGCTGACGTACACTCTGTGGGACTTTTCCTCACCAGGGAAGATGATGTTTACATAAGTCCCTCTTTGTTTTCCTCTACCACATATCTCCATTTTTAAGGATTTGTCGCGCAAATGACACAATAATAGATAGTTTCTGCAGTTCTTTCTTCTTTAAGCCCCAGAGTCCTACTTATTGGTCCAGATCGTCCGGGCACAGCTTGGAGACCAGGCTTATATCAAGATCCTTATATCATAAAGATCTTTATATAAAAAGGGAAATTACTATTTCCATAACATTAAAAAAAATATATCATTAAATATTTCCAAAATTTCAATTTTTCACTTTTTATATTTCACTTGTAAATCATACGCATTTTTCCCAAATAAATTTAAACTTATTCTATTACTTTCAACCGAGATTTCAGATATTGACTTCACTAATTCTCATAACTCTGTCATATGAAACCCTACAAACCCATCTGGCTCAGAAATAAAAGAAAAAAGACTTTCAACGATAGGAGAAAAAATATTATACTGGTTTGGAAAGACTGACAAAGATAATCTACGAAATACCGAAGATGGAAGATCATAGATTCCGATTACTACAAAACCAACTTGACAAACGCTCTGAACTCCCATATACTACAAAAATCTTACACTTTGATAATCAGATCTATTTGGATAATCGAGCTTTGTGGCTCCACCAAACCATAAAATTCCACCCATATCCAATCCTTAAAATTGTAAGGTACGTCCCAAATAAAGACTATTCCAGTCGTTCCAGGTTTGGCCTGAAATAGATATACCTCATCTCATTCCAGAATCCTTACCCACCCAAAGAAATTAGTTAATTTCTCATCCTTAACAATCTCTGATAATTCTCTGAGGCGTCTGAAAAGTAGATGGCCACGGGATCTTCTAATTTAAGGCAATGGTTGAAGTACCATCATTGGATGATTTCTTTTCAAGATTATCATGTGTTCTGGAACATTTATAATAACCACCGATGCTATGTATTACCAACCAATTTCTCTTCTCCTATATATTCAGAATAACTGTTATTTTTTAATGAAGTTTTTTAGCTGCTTTTGAATAGTCCTAAATTAGACGTTTTTTGGTTGTTTTTTTTGAGAATTATTTTCCAGTAATAACTTTCCACTTGGCCCTTTCGCTGTTTCAGGAAGGTTTCTATTTATAGTAACCTTTCCAACTTTTCAAAGGAAAACGTTAAAGGGTTTCCTTTGTCTCTTTCAGTTCATCTATTATTTGGTCTTGGCTCCTTCTCGAGCGCCCTCAGTAGGTTCAGTGGCTAGTGATGTTTTCGATGTTTTACTGGTTGCTATCAAATGATACATTTTTATTGAAGAATCAGATTTATTTATTGATAAATATTACAATCTGCCACACAGTTGTGGGCAATAGGTAATATTGATGAATGATCTCATACATACTAAAATAAAAAAAATAAAAAATAAATAAAAATAAAAAAATAAATAAATAAAAACTCTCTTAAAATATGATACATTTTTACCCATTTAATATGAAAATACTTTTTCGGATATTGCACTGGATACCTTCGGTTTGTCATTTTGACTGACAGATGGGTTACAATTTGTTTTTTCTCTCCCTCTTATTATTTGAAGCAAAGCAATACATAAGCAAAATATAAATATGTATACTTCAATACGTTTCGAATTATACTATGGGTCCTTTTAATAAATAGTATAACTCGTATATAATATATAATGTTACCCATTTTAATCATACATGTCAACGACATCGAGGTGCAATATTACATTCCACAATTAAATAGGTACAATATTCTTTATCTATGGGAATTATGCAGAAATAAATATTGAAACACAATAATGGGCGAGACACACATAACTATGCACTTGAAAGAGCGTACTTTAAGAGGATAAATTAGTTAAATAGCATGAAAAACAAAAAATACGCATGTTAATTAGAAAGTTTGGAAATCTTAATAAATTATATTACTAACAAACAGGAACCCTGTTAATTTAAATAAACTTTATCATTTCTATAGAAAATACCTATGCATTCTATAACTAATTAGATAAAATGAAATGTAGCCTTGGCAAAGACATGTTAAACTCTATAAGAAATGCTAGGATTTGATACTTAGTAACGTAGCTCGGTTAGGAAGAGTAAACTGGATAGGCCATGTATTTAGATAGATAATTTCATGGTCCTGTTAAAGTTGTACAAAATTATACTTCGGACCCAAAGGATTAGCTTAATCGTCCTAGATGGTTTTTATCATGCGATGATTTTAAGATAAGTATGTATAAGGATGCCAGTGTTGTTTTGGACAGAATAATTGAACAGGTTAAGCATAGCCTTAAATGTAGAATATAGTAGTTATATTAAAAAATACATATTTTTCAAATAAATACTAATGACGTAAAAATGGTAACGAGAGGATTAAAAAAGGTCTTTTAAGTTCTAATTCTGTTGAAAACAAAGTAAGAATCCTAATTACAGAGACATGATTGGAAATATTAAAATTTGTAACCTAGAAGAACCTAGAATATCAAGTTAAGAGTTTTTTAAAAACAAATTTTAGGAATTATACAATTACAGGTAGGCTATGAAACAATTATTTGCGACTATAATGGAGAAAAACTTGTACAAACATTGGATACTCGAGATATAACAAAAAAAAGATAAGAAGAAAGTCTAGACTTATTTCCTAATTATTGTCCAACAAATAGTAATTAAATATAGCTATTTAATTATTTTCTCGACAGCTAAAGAACCACTTGGTCTCTTATTTTTGTATCTATTTTCATTCAGGACTAAACAAGCAATTGCCTGTTTCTAAACTACTCCGTTTACTTATTTAGAACCCTAAGCTAGAAATAGGTTTCTAAAAGGTTAACTTATCTATATGCTTTACACGCTTGTAACCCCTTACATGTGCTTTAAGCAGAGATGGGCAGAAAATTTGACATAGTTGAAACTAATAACTAAAATTGCCTTGGAAAGGAACCTTATTCATCAATGAACCATTGATAAATAAATATCGTATTCATGATAATTTTAGCTCTTAGTTTTAACTATAACTAATTTTTGCCCAATAGTGCCATTGAGACATTAATTCTATTTCATGGATCTCCAGGATTTTTGTTCTTTTTTTCTAAATGGTTAAGAAATAGGGTTCACTTAGCTTGTTCTTGAAAGAACTTTTTTTTAACCTTTATGATTTTATCAAGAATTTTAATTTCGTAACATTAATCAAATGTGTAAAGAGTTCCCATATTTTAGATAGATTTCGTGTAATGGTGAACCCCTAGAACTTACGAATACTTAAAACGGAAAAAGGATATTTACTACTATAAAAAAGGATACTAGCAATATTAAAAAAGCACCTGAAATTGAAAAACGGCGTGAAAGCCTCCACTCACACCATCCATGGTAGCCTTACTTATCTGACTTTTAAAACAGACAACTATAGCGAGTAGGTTGGTGGATGTACGACATGTCACAATTTCACAAGAGGAGATCATAACACAAAAAAAGGCAATCCTTCCCCGCCGGACCCGCCCCGCTAGGACCTCCGGGAAGCGACGGCCAAATGGAACCCATTTGAAATATTAGCTTAAAACGGGAAGAGGAAACTATAAGATAATTAAATCGAGCAGTATTAAAAAAGCGCCTGAAATTGAAAACGGCGTGAAACTCCCCATTGGTCGATGTACGACATGTCACAATCTCAAAAGAGGAGATCATAACACAAAAAAAGATCTCCTTGACTTATTGTTGTGAAATGAAAAGATCGTCTTTATAACTTATAAAATATAACAAAAAAAATGTTAGTTGGTTCATTATATGCAGGTTCAGTTAACTCATTTAGAGATCTGGCTCGGTAATGATCATAAACTCTTATTGGGATTCTAACCACCATTTATTTATTAATATTATTATTATTTATTATTTGTAAGGCACTTCCAGACAGAAGAATAAACGCAGTACAATAATATAATAATTATGAGCAAATTAATTTTCTATTTTTTATTTTCCTTCATCAAAAACAAAAAAACGTTAGAAATAGAATTACATCACCAAAAAAAAAAAATGTACAAATATTTATTTTAATAAATTTGTTGTGTTTTAATTTGCTAGGAAAATCATAGAGGTAATTAAAAACAATAAAAAATTCTGAGAAGATATGTATAGTGGAGGTTTCGAAAGCTGCAGAGTAAAGCAGGAGACAGAGAGATAAAGCAGGGGCCCTACTAGAGAAGTAGGGTCCGACCTACATTCCCCTCTCCCCTGCTCGGATATCGATCCCTTAATGTCAACCTCCGGCACCCTTTCCCTTGCTCAAACACACCCCACCACCCCACCCTCCTTTACATCTTAAAGCTTATTTTGTATCAAAAAGCTTAGCTGCAAGGGGTCCTCTCTTTTATGAATGGAATCTGCCTGCCGCGTTCTACAAGAAGCACCGGATAACCAATTAAGGAATAGTTTAAAATTTCTGAAATTGAATACTAATGATCTTCGAAATGATAAAAAGTTCTTGTTTCTTAAAACTATTAATTATTATTATTATTTTAGAATTTTTTTAAAAAAATTTTCTATTCGTCTAAGAACAGGAATATGTAATGTTATTTTCCCAAGAACTTTTATTTTATCCTAAATTAAAATAAATCACTACATTGCTAAGCACGCCTCCAATGCTAAAGGAACATCACTATTCAGATCACATATAATATCAAAAATAAAAAATTTCACATCTCTCTATTACCGATCATGGGAAAGATCCTCGAAAAACTTATTTTGAAACGCCTATGCCCCATCCTAGATTCCAATCATATAATCCCAGATCACCAGTTTGGATTCCGAACATCCCACTCCACTATCCATCAATGTCGTCGTGTGGTGACAACGTCCATCGTCTTCTTTGGAGCGCGGAATGTACTACGCGGGAGTCTTTCGATATAGAGCATGCTTTTGATCGAGTCTGGCACTGCTTTACAAACTCCGTAAATTCCTACCTCCTACATATTTTCTCATCATCCGTTCCTTTCTTACTAATAGATTACTCCAAGTAAACCACAATGGTTCCTATTCATCCCTCTATTTTCAATCCGCTGGTGTTCCTCAAGGTAGTATCCTCGGTTCAATCCTCTACACCGTCTATACAGCTGACATCCCAACAACTCCTAACACTATCCTTACCACGTATGCTGATGACACATGTGTGCTCACAGTTAATAATAACCCTTTGATTGCATTCCAAGCTCTCCAGTCCCATATCAGAACCCTCCAAGAATGGTGTCGAAAATGGAGGATAAAAATAAATCCCAACAAATGACATTTACTCTTCGTCATAAACCTGCCGACTGCCTTACAGTATACTTTAATAATGTGGCTCTTACCCCTTCAGAATAGATTCGTTATCTTGGACTACACCTTGACAAACGACAAACCTGGAATCCTCACACAAGACTTAAAAGACAGGAAACTGCACGCAGATTCCTACTATTACAGCACTTACTATACAAACGGTCTAAACTTCCAACTCATTACAAAAGACTGATCTACATACGGAGTAGAGCTTTGGGGCTCCACTAAACCTTCGAATTCCTCTCGTATCCAATCCTTACAATCCAAAGTCCTTCGTAAAATCCTCAATGTTCCTCATTTTGTTACTAATAAAACCGTCCATAAAGACCTAAATGTTCCTTATGTAACCGATCTAGCCCGAATCCGATATCATTCCTTCCATTATAAACTCCCTTAACACCCAAACCCTAGTTTCTAACCTTTCTTCCTCTTCCATTCCTGGCATTCCTCCGAGGCGCCTGAAAAGAAGATGGCCACGTGACCTTATATTGTAAAATGTTTTTAGAGTTCTACTACTGGGTAGTTTATCTACATGCTGTATCATATCATTATCATTATGTCATTATGATCAAATTTACTTGTTGTATTTTTTATACAGTTGTAAATATCATAAATAAATAAATTTAAAAAAAATTCTTCTTATTTGGCGACAATTATCTATTAATGTAGGATCTCGATGCATTTTTGATTATTATTGGCCAATCTTTGTAATTCTCAATTCAAAATTTATATAAGTAAAAATTTAATGTTCGATTGATATTTATATAAGATCACCAACGTTCTGTACCGAATTACAGGCTGTTTTTCAAATGTTTGGTGTCGTCTTAGGAAGGTTTTGATCAAAATTAATCAATTTCAGGAGGTCTATACAAATGAAATTTCCGCTGATTTTATAGTTGGTATTTGAATGGGTAAATACATTCGCAACAAAACAAAAAAAATCTTTGAAATCTAAAAAGTATAAACAAAAATATGACATATTCAACACTTTATTATTTTCAAAAATTTTCATTATAGAATTTGTAACCAAGACATAAAATCAATACTGTGTACGTAAATTTTGAATTTTATCTAAACTGATATTAAACTTTCGATTATGTTTATTCAATCTAAATGTAGTACAAACTTAAATTTAGCAACAGATAGAGAGTTTTTTACATTAAAAAAATTCTTTGAAACAGAATTAATAAAGACTAATATGAATTAATACAATTATGGTAAAATAATTATTATTTTTATGGTGTTGGAAATTGGAAAAAAAAATAAGAGTGGTAGTCACTTTCAAAATAATTAAAAAAGAAATTATTAATCCAAAAAATTAGGTCTAGTCCACAATAAAGTTTCAGAGGAAAAAGACAAATAATTTTAATATTTTTTATGGTCTAGACAACTGTGCCTCACATAGTCTCCATTATTGACTCAATACCAGTGATGATGTTAGGACAGAAGCACTGGGATCCCAGGAGTCGCTCTTTGCAATGCAGAATATGCCAAAGCTCTGTTCTGGGATATATAACCATTGTATATGAATTTGAAAAAGATGATTTATTTTACTTAACTTTTTTATTTTATTTTAGTGGTTTACTCATTTTTCTGTGATTGTACTTATCTATTTACTTTAATTTGTGATGTGCATATTTTTATCTCTTTTATTTTTATCGTTATTTAATTATATATTTTTTGTATTATTATTTGTTTAATTGCTTTTTTAATATGTATATTGGGTATGAATGTATACGTACAGACCTAATTCCTACGAAGCGTCACTGTGCCATGTTGCATCATTTTTCAATAAAAACGTTTTTTTTATTTCTCAATTTTTCTTTAGGTTACAATATATTTCTCAGGTGATATTTACGCGATATATCAGAGGAGTTCCTTAATTGAATATCACTTACGTTAGAGGAAAAATAAATTATAGGATCACATTTATCAATATTTTTTCAGATGAACCACAACTGTGCTTTGCTTTCAACGATTGCTCCAGTAAAAGGTAATTGTTAATTATGAGAGATAGTTGACCGTGGATGATAAATGAGGAGAAGATGGTTGGGGGTGCGGTCAATGAAACACAAATAAGTATGACTAACTTATTTAAAGGTAATTGGTTTATTATATTTATTTATTTATTTTTTTAGTGCTTCGATCCGTTAAAATAGAGACCCTGAGGTTTTTATTTCTGTCTTGTATTTTGTTTATATAGGGCTAATGTTTAAGATGTAAAAAAAAAATTATTAATGATTTTCGTTCTTTTCCTTCATGCTCATCTCGATCTTTATTAATATATTGCATACATTATTTTTTTTTAAATAGCTATTTTCTCCTAATTAAAAAGTGACACATTTAATTTTTTTTTATTTATATAAATTTGATTATTTTATTTATTGTGTCATTATTATTATATTACATTATTTCATTTTAATGATTTCCGAAATCAAGGTTTACGTAATACTAATCTCTTCATTATGATTAGAAAAATAAATAGTTATAAAGCTTAAATCACTGTTATGTTAACCAGTTTAGTTTGGAATCTCTGGAAAGAGTCGTTAGCTGATCAATACCGATATTTATATTTTTGATTGCTTTATTCGAATTAATGGACCATATTTATGTCCGTTAAAAATAGATTTCCTACAATAAAAGCAATTGGTGCAAATTGTAATTTGGTATTAAATCCAAATTTTGGGCTAAACAATATCTGAACACATCAAGAATAATATGGGTATTCTCTCTTCTCACTATAAATTTATTTTAAAATTTTTTGGGGGATTTTTTTTTTCAAAAAGTAAGGTTGTTTTGTTTTTAAATTAACAAAATTATGTCTAAATTATTTTTTTTCTTTCCAATTAGGTGTTAAAGATCAATATTTTCATTAAAAAATTAACTTGTCTACATGAGATGTTCCCATATTAATTTTTTAAATAATAATGTTCAAAAAGAGGGTGTATTGAAATTTGATGGGAAATTCCTCAATTGTTTTTCTTCTTCTTCTTCTTTAGCTTTCCTCTTTAGTTCCTCTCAACTTAGATGAGCATTCAGCCAGGAATTCTACTCTTCCCTTTTTCTCGCTAGGTCCCTCGCCTGTCGGATGTCCTACCCCCTCGCCCTGTAGGTCGCTCAATGTAGTCAAGATATGGCTGCATCCTAGAGCGGCCCTTAGGTCTTCCGCCATCTGGGACATAGTCCATCGTCTTGAAAGGATCTCTGTGGCCGTCCATCCTGATAACATGGCCGAACTACTTCAGCTGTCGAGCTTCCAGGATCTCTTTCAGTGGGGCTATCCGCAACTCCTGACGATTCCATTCATTGCGAACTCGGTCCCTGCTTTTTTTTCCAAACAACCTTCGCAAAAATTTCGCCAGCGGTCATTCTGTTCCCCTGTCGGTCTGTTCTCAATTATTCAAAAAACCATGTGAAATATTAATTAGAAAATGGGAAAGGAAAATATCTAATGTTGCACACGATCTTTCTCAAAAAGATCAAATAATTTTAAATCGGTATTCCATGCTTGTGCTATGATAAATAAAAAGATACATTCTTCTGAAAATAAAGAGGTTATTTTGTAATGGATATAAAGAAATCAATTACCTATTGGTGTTTGCTTACTGACACACTAGCATGCAGCACACTTTCTCTGAGGACTTTATCTTTATCCGCAATCTTTGTGAATCAATTAGCCCACAAGGCTGTTGCTCGCCCCTGACATAAATAGTGTTCAGCTCAGTACAGCCCTTTTTCCCGCAATGCTGCTTCATCGCGAAACATTCCGTTACCGTTAAAAGAGGCAAACTATTACGTTAAATTGTCGATCAAGTGATTAATACAAACTCCTCAATTTGTTTTGTTTTTTTACCACTTCCATTCTATGATTCAGGGACTTGTTCGTAATGTAAGAGATCACATACCATAAACTAACTATAACTTTAAAAATAAATTTCCTACAGATAAATCTTAAATTGCCACGGAATTCCGGTGTAGCATTAATAATATTCCTTTATCGACAGAAAATACTAGTAGCTATCATGTTTTACGATAGTAAAACTTATAATATGAAACCCGGAAGAATGCACAAATGAACAGCCTTTAAATAAATATTGTAATGAATGTAATCAATCCAAGCAATAATAAATGGGCAGTTTCATATGCAAATGTTTTAGTGATGTTTATTTAGTCATTAGTGGTGACTTAATAACAACCTGTACTGTAGTTAGAGTAATAAAAAAATTTCAAATTTCATCTTTCCTTATTTTATCTTGACAACGTTTCAGACTTTGAATAGTAATATTTTTTAATCAAATTAATATTCAACAATTTTTTCATATTTCACATCTATTATCACAATCAATAGATGAATAGTGAATAACTGTATTCACTTCTTAAATTAATTAATGACCTGGCAGCCTACAAAAGTTTTTAAAATTGGTTCTAAGGTTTAAATTTATATTTAAGATTGTCATTGAGGATGGCCGAATTGGCCGAAACGTTGGGCCAAAATAAGGAGAGTTTTGAGACTTAACTTGGATAAATATTATTTTAATAAAACATTAATTATCTATCATTTCGATGAGAGGAAATGGGAACATCGTTACTCCAATTCTCTATGAAATGAAAATCATAATGAATTGAAATGGTGTAAGTATTGTCGACATTTATTAATCTATTAATCACTAAGATCTTATTAAAAACTATATAAACTAAATATAATTTATCAGTTTATACATTTTTAAAAAGATTCATTTGTTTCTCCTAGGAGATTTGGCAAAAAGGAGTAAGAAGTCATTTCCTAACATCAATATAATATTTTAACTTTTTATGAGATACAGCTTATTCATCTTGATTCCTTACCTCTCGTAATAAACATATTTCGATCTTGTTAAAACGTTCACCTTTCTGATCATTCACTATTTTTCGATCATTTATTTTTTTAAATCTTAGTATAGTAATAATATGATAGGTCAATTAATGATAATTGAAGTGATTGTTATCTGACATTTATCCTTAAAAACATTAATTCAATCATGAAGGGATTGAAGATAAGAGATAATTGTACCCGTTGCCAATAACGTCCCCAATAATACTTAGGTTAATAATGTGAAAAATCCCATTTTCTGAATTCGTTATTTTTACATTTACAAGATTTCGATTGCTTTATTAACACCTAAATGCCTTATTGCAAATCTAGTTATATTTACATTTAGATTGTTTTTGGTGCCAGCTATTTTAACACAATATAGGCGGAGCAGTGAGTTATGATGGAGCATTATAAATATTTAAATTAAATTGGCTGGAGCTGGTAGTCTTATAAAAAAAAAAAAAATCATAACTATGAGATCTACAAACTTTGAATAGATCAGTTCGCAAAAGAGAATTTTTACATTACCCGACAAGCATGTGTAAAGAAAAATAATGTGATTACTTTACCCAATTATTGCTTGGAAGTTGAGTCTTACGTTAATTGACGTCAGCGATTAAATTAAGAAAAATTTTACATAACAATTAATTGTAATATTTTAGAGCAATGAGATCTCTCTCGTATTCAGCAGCAGTGAAATAAAACACGAGGTAGCAGACCGCAGGAAAAAACATCGCATGTGAATGTTACCTTATCGTGGACGTGATCGGAATCCTCAAGTTAGGAAAGGGATTTATTTCGATAGCCCTACTTTTCGGAGCTCTGTTATGGGCAGAAGTTATTTTGTCGTTCCTCACCACTTATACATTAATCAATTTCCACTAATTATTTCTAGTTAAAAACGGCTAATTACCTGTTTTTTTGAAGTCAGCACCTCTCAAGGACCCACCTGCAAAAAATAATAGGGAATTAGAAAGTTTGAGGTTTGTAAAACAGCTTAGATTTAAAGGCTTGCTTTGTAAAATAAATATTGCAGTACGGTATTATTATTTGTGTTAGTTTAGTACAATCTGTAAGGGTAGCCATTATTTATTTTCTTTGTATAGGCAGAGTTAATATGGTAAAGAATATTGTTATATAAAATTCAATCAGCTATAGCCCATGTCTGAGTTACTTATGAGAAATATTTGTGAAAATGAGTGTAATATATTATGAATAGTTAGTCGGGTGAAGCAATTCAAATATTAGTAATGGAGCTATAAGGAAAACATTTAACTAATAAATTATTCATATTTATAAGTGAGAATACTTTACATAGAAAGTTCTAGAACAGAATATGGCTGCAGTAATTTACCTCATTACGGTATATATATATTACCCCAAACTGTAAAATAGAGAAATCATTCTCTTTCATTCCTGAAGGAGTCTATTTAGTACAAGAGCCCAAGAGGAGAAAAAAGGCAGTTATCTCACCCCAATTTTTGATTACTTTAATGAAAACTATATATAATTACTAGTCAAAATTGATGAGTCTGCCAAGTATACGTAGGGGAAATAAAAAATGGCGGCTGTTTCAAAGCGATAAAAAAAAAATTTTCATTCGGAGCTCTGTATCTTAAAAAGTAGGAGCAACACAAAAAAACCTAAGAGAACGTCATTTAAAGAATAATAAATTTGCTAAAATAATAGCCCTAATAAAGTTATTTACGTTAATTAGTTTTCGAGATATAGCTTTTTAAAAAGCAACGTTTCAGAAAAATTTTGTATCAGACGTACTGAAAGATCAGTAGTTAGTGAATTTATTTTGGAAAATTTATATCTCAAAAACCATTTGAGGTACAGATGTCTATTAGCACTCAAATTAAAGCTAGTTTAATGAGCTATAATGTAGTTTATAATGTTTATCTTCGTAGGAGAAATAGTTTACATGAAATTCGTTAAAATAAATTGATTTATACTTGTTCGGACAAATTTTCATTTGCCAAATTCATATTCATATATGAATATCATAAAAACTACTACCCCTACGAAGATAAGTGTCATAAACTACTTCATAGTATGTTAAATTTCCTTTATTTTGAGTGTTGGCAGACATATGTCCGTCTTATGGATCTAGAGATATATTTTTTTTAAAATCCAACATTTTATATAAACATTATTAAATACTTTGTAGTAAATTTAACTAGCTTTAATTTTAGAGCTGGCTAACATCTGTACGTCCAATGGTTTCTGAAATGAAGTTTTTCATAAATCAAACTTATTATCCGAAAATCAATTTATTTTAGCAAATACCATGAAAACTACTATTCGTAAGAAGGTAAAGATCATAAATTTCTGTATAGTTCATTAAACTAGCTTTAATATGAGTGCTAATAGACATCTGTACGTCACATAGTTCTTGAGATGTAGATTTCTCAAAATAAATTAACTAACCACTAATCTTTCAGTAGATTTTTAAGAAATTTTGCTTTTTAAAAAGCTATTATGTCGAGAACTATTGGACGTAAATAGCTCTTTTAGGGCTAATATTTCAGCAAATTTACTCTTCTTTAAATAATGTTCTCTTAGATTTTCTAGCGTTGTTGTTAGTTTTTAAGATATAGAGTTCCGAATGAAACATTAATGTTTTTTTAAAGTTTTGAAACAGCCGCCATTTTTTATTCCCCATACCTATATATGGCAGACTCATAAATTTTGACTAGTTTTCATTAAAGTAATCAAAAATTGAGCTCAAAAGACAAAGAAAATATTTTGTTATATTTTAAGTATTCTCGTCTTTTTGTTACTGTTTCATATCAGTATGATCATGTGTAATAAATTATAATTTACCCTGATAATTTTAATTAAATATAATTTAGTTAAAATAAAAAAAAAAAATAATAAAAAATACGAAAATAACCCTTATCCATCCAAGGAACATTGCATATCTACTTCAACACGACTGTGGGTTGAAGGAAAATTGTCTTTAAAGAATATTGTAATACTTTGCTTGATTTTCACTACACGTTTTGGCTCGTAGCTAATAGAAAGTTAGATGTTAAAAGTTCTGGAACAAGAGTTAAAAAAAAATGAGTTTATTTAATTATTCAATTTAAACACAACTCAAAGGCTTTGAATAGTGCTTTGAGTCAAAGCACAGCTATCTATATCTATTGAGGATTTAATAAATATAGCAGCTAATGGACGATCGTTTTCCTCTTGCCTGACCAGTCATAAAGAAAAATCGCAGAAATGTCTCTGATTTTGTGTTTAATATTTTCTCCATTTATTATTCCATTATTTGGTACAGTTTAGGATTGAAAGCCTGGGATTGTAAGAGGGAGAGAGAGAAAGGAGTAATGCTATTCGTGTTCATTGGTACAGGTACCCTGGATGCTGTAAACTCTCGCCACAACAGCCTATTAAATTATGAAACTGTGAGGGGAGTAACTACGAAAAAACATGTAAGCAGTCTATCTAAAGGCCAGAACAACTCTAAGCTAAGAATTATTTTATGGAATGCTGGATTCCTGAAATATGCCACATAATCTTCTTCCACCTGGGTGGAACTGGTCATAAAATCTTGCTGGTAGAAGCTGAAAGTCGGGCACTTAAGAACTGAGCGCTGGGAAACTCAGTTTCATACTTGGAATGTGAAAAGAGCAATTTGGAAAAATTAGAGAAAGGACGCGAACTGCCTGATAAAGGAAGTCGTTCTTGGCTCAAACATAGATCAGGAAAAATGTTGTGCTCATCTGAATGCTCCTCGTGGTAAAGTGAGTAAATTTTAACTTTACAAAAGATAAAGAATAGATTATACAACTTTCGATACCTTGATGTGGTTGAACAGGGTTAGAAATGGTAGCACTGAGGAAGATTAATACTCAGTTAAAAATAGACATTATAAGTTCTAAAAGGCAAACATATAATAGATTTCTCAAGCATATGGTCTTAAGAAAGCATGCGACGAAGGTTTTGCGCTTTCATATCGGGACTATACGGAGAGAAAAATACTAAAAATGATGTAAGTAAAGTAAGGAACAAACTAGTTACAAGCGAGAGGGTTTTTAATTATTTTAGAAGAATTATTTTCGGATTAGTAATATTACTCCTTCAAAAATATTTCAAAATTAAAACTTACTAAAGCATTCGGGTTGCCATTGAAAATAGCATTATTTTCTACTTCTCTTCTTCAAGATTGAAACTCCACGTTACTTTAAATAAATAAAGAATGGAGAAAAGTGCTGGTCTATGTTACGAAATATTTCTCAAAAACGTCGAAATGCATAGGATAGAGGAATACAAATACGTGGCTCTTTGAGTATGTTACATAATATTTTTGCCATAATATAAATCAGACAAAATTAATTCTCTGGGCCGACGAGAATCTTTAATACACTTCTCGAGTTAATCATGCGACAAGTTTAATTGATAATGATTTTTTGTAAAAGCAATTTTAAAATTGTAACGAGATTCCAAGACCTTCGACAAGTGCAAGGAGCTCTGCCATTGATTATAGAACCCCTCAAAGAAAAGTAAATGAATTATGATTCTATTGTCCTGAATTGAAATAGCAGCAAGAGCATTTCTAAGCAATTACTAGTGTTGGCTAATTAGGTTTAAGAAGGGAATTTAAATAGCTGAATATTTAGAAATAGAAAAATGCACTTTGCCTTCAAATAAGATACGAACTACTATCAATAATTTAAATATTACAGGTCTTCAATATTTGGAGCATCTTGCCGGTTATCAAAAATTGAGTTGAAAAAATTTCTTTTTAGTTTTGTTGGCATCTTTGGGTGTAAATGTGTGAATAAATAAATTCATATTTTCTAACATGGATATTATCATAAAAATTATATTAAATTAACTAAGAAATCAAATAACCCATGAAAACTCAGAAATATAATAACGTTGAAAGAAATGCTTGAACTTCTTTTTTAACATATATAATTCTCGTTAGATGGCAATAACAAATAAATTTATTAATAATATATATACATTTTATTAGTAACATATTATTAATTTTAGTGATGTATTAATTAAGACAAAAAAAAGCCCTCCTTTCCGGCCGGACCCGCCCCACTAAGACCCCCAGAGAGCAACCTATATCACTTCTGATATAATTGCTAAAAACGGGAAGAGGAGACTAAGAATAGTTAATTGAGAAATATTTAAGAGGCAACAAAAATTGAAAAATGGAGTGAAACTCTCAACTCTCGCCCTCCGTGGTAGCCTTACTTATCTGACTTCTCAAACAGCTAATTATAGCGAGTAGGTTGGTCGATGTCACGACATGTCACAATCTCACAAGAGATTATAATACAAAAATAACGCAATCCTTACCGGCCGGACCCCGTATGTATGTTTTTTTTTCCGAAATGGAGATATTTTAATTATGAAATTGATTTTTAAGCTTTTGCATCTTCCTGACCAATGATCTAAATGAATATAATTTAACTATGCTTAACAATATTATGTTATTTCAATGCACAAAAGTCAATTATATTGTCACAGTTAATGAATGCGTCGACTTGCATCTAACATAAGTCACAGAGTCATACAATAAATCCCCACTGATAATAATTTGTTAGTATAAAAATAAGACATGGCAGCTGAAATCAGATTAATAAATAGACCGGTAACTAGAAATTTCTGAAGCAATGACTGTAACAACAATCCGATACAATTCCATCCATATGTTAAAAACCTTGGTGTCACTATAGACCAAACCCTCTCCTGGAAAAAACACGTCTCCCATATTTCCCGTCGTACCTTCTCCACCCTAGAAGGTTTAAATTATCTTCGTCACCTACTTCCTTTTGAAATCCGTAGGCTCCTAGTTACTTCCTTAATTTTCCCCCACTTTCATTATTGATGTGTGGTTTACGGGGGTGTCTCTGGGGATTTAGAAGCAACATTAAAACGGTTAATTAATTGCTTTGTACGATTCATCTTTGCGGTCCCCAGAGACGCCTCTGTCACCCGATTTTATGAAGAATTGAAGTGGCTTTACCTCTGCTTTCGTCGTAAATATTTTTTTGCTTCCTTTCTCTACCAAATTATCAAATCCACCGTTCATCTTACATCTCTGATATCCTTCAATTTAAATCCTCAGCCCCGCAATACCCGCTCACGGCCTTCAGACTTATATGTAACTGCCCAGCGAACCGCAGCCTTTGGTAGATCTTTCCTCATCCGCTCCTCTTTCCTATGGAATTCTATTCCCTCCTTCATTCGTAGTTCTAATACCCTTCCGAACTTCAAATCCCGTATCTTCAAACGCCTTCTGTCCACCCAATTCTGGAAGAATAACAATTGACAAGGTTTATATATTTTCTGCATTTAATGCTTCAGTTTTTCGTTTTATACTTGTAAGTATGTACATTAGCAGAAATTGAGCCTTTCCATTTATTACTTTTAGTTTAATGGTATTCGATTTTTTATCATTTTTTTTCTCCTTTTATTTATTATTAGAAGTTAGTCATCTTATGTTTTATGATATGACATATAGTTTTATTTTATTTGTTCTATTTATATTTTATACACTTTGTTAATTATTGTGGTTCATTTTGGTCTTTTCGTATTAAATTTTATGACGTTTTATAATTTCATTTTTATTTTGTACTTTACTCTAAGGCTTTAAATCCTAATCTTAACGCCTGTATATTATTCTAAAGAGATGGATCCCAGAATAAATAAAGAATACTATTATTATAAATGTTAGTGAATGTTACCAAAATGACCTTTTTTAATTCGAAGCGAATCTAACCTTTCAATAAATTATTATTCAAAGTATAGCAACTGTAATAGAAACTGCATTAAAATTCAGAGCCACTACGAAGATGAGGAGTGAGAATCTCTATTCCAAAGGGAATGAATCATTAGTTAAGAGAAGGATGGAATAAGCGACTAAGTCTCCTCTCTGTTGCAAAGAACACCCACGCTGGAAATAAGACAGGGGATGAAGACACACACAGCACTATTTCCTAGATCTTCTGTCTCTTCAATTTACACCAGGAACGTGAAGAGTTCCCGGAATAAAATGTAAGGTGATGGCTCTTGAGAAATAACATTAAGTGGCAGAGTCAATCTAATAATGAAATTTTAATGAACACATGTTATAATTTAGTATAACATTAATACATAAAATGTTATGATGTCATAATATTATTTAACACCTTAATCAATACTGCGTATTAACGATGTATGTTTCTACTAATGCTTTCTGTACTCCTCATTACATTAAAAAACTTAACAAACGATGTTAATCCAAATTACTTGATAGGCGAATATGATTTAAAATTACCTTAAACTAATATTTATTTTTATTTTCTACCACTAATCCTATACGAGGTAGGTGGAGAATGTAGGGTTAATCCAGGGCAATGTAGGATTAGAGATAATTAATTCTAATCAGAGTGGGAGATTCGACTTTTCATTCTGTGGGACCACAACGAAATAAAAGTGAACCCGGGCAGGTCGTTGCAATTATAAAGTTGCTAAGATCGCCTCAACTCAACTCAGCTACAACGGCCTCTATTACACTAACTCTACCCAAAGAGCTATACGGCATCGAAAATAAATTCATAGAATCACTTTTGTAGGAAATTAAATTTACTCACTTTTGAACTTTTTTTCACCCCCCTTGTCCGTGACATTGGGATGGAGGTTATTTTCAAAGTACAACCCTAATGTAACACCATGGTGGAGAGTCAGGTTTTCATTTCAAGGGAACGCCACAGAAACAAAAGGATTCAAACCGGCGCCGTTGAAGTTTCCAAGCTGCAAAGACCTACGCTTCAACTCCCAGAGTTATAGACGGTCCAATTTTTAACATTAATTTTGAACATCATTATTCACTGAAGGACTAATTTTGGGGATATAAGCAAAACTGATAGAATACATGTTTTTACCACATCTTCCTCCTCTAATTCAAACTCAACACAAAATGTGGTTCGTTTACGCAGGTCATTTGCTGCAGATGCTAAACAAAACAAGTAGTAGGACCACAATTGACTTTCTAGATTTATCGGACTATCATCCAAGTTCACATAAGATAGTAGCTCACTTGTTAGTAACCTCACAAAATTCACCAGTATGCTCTTTATTGATACCTCACTTAGCCAACCTTGCCTGTTAAATAAAAGCAATGTATAACAGTACAAGTTGATGACATAAGTATCAGTGAAACCCAAGATTAGGATTATGAATTGTTAAAGTGGAAGAGGTATAAGCTAATAGCAATCCATGGAAACGACTTGTTGTGGCTAGAGCCGGTCCGGGCTGGTCTTCCAAATCAATAATAGTCCTATTCTGCCCAATATAACTTATTCCATTGTAGGTCAACCTTATTTAAATGTCTAATCAGGACTACTTGTCTCCTTCTATAATTAACCTTTGTCTCACCAAGTTGTATAGACTGTTCGAGATATCCATCGAAACTTACAAGTAAATTTCGTTGCCTGCTTCGTTGGAAGAACTTATGAATGCAAGATCTTAGCATTCTCGCCTCGGATCCATCAGGCGGGAGTAGCTTCTATGTCTTGGCTAACTACGCAATAAATTTAGACCTGCCCAATGTTGGTTGGTGATCATTTATAAAACTTTTCCTTCTTGACCAATTTTACGCAATTGCTCAGACAAAGTTTCCTTTACCACATTTTTTGAAGAAATTAAATTTTTTCTCATTTCTAGTTCCTATAGTTAACATTTGTGTTCTATAGCATTAATGTCTGAAGATTGTGGTGGTATTTTAAGTTTCCCTCGGAACATTGTACAGCATCCACTCTGCCGTGTGCTTGGAATCATTGTCTTGGAATATAAAAGTATCTTTTACCCCCGCAAAATGTCGACATATTTTCCTGCATTCACAATATCGTCTAAGGTGTCCTGTACCATTCCACGACATGCAACCCTAAACTTCCATATTATTTGTGGAAAATATCTCAATCCTATTGATATTTATAGAACAAGGGGAATGCGCCAATAATTTTTTGATCCACCGTATGTTCACGCAACATACGATTGTAACAGTCCAGTATTAAAATCGTATTTACCGTTGTGAAGTTGAGAAACTCCTGCTGAAAATTTCAAAAAAATATAGATTTTTAAAACATAAACTGTAACTTTAGAAATTATTCTCTCACTATATGATTTTTAAAAAATCCAATATTTTTTTATTAGGATCTAGATACCATTTCTTGAACATTTTTTAATTTTGATGATTAATTCAACATACAAAATAAATATCATAAATACATTAATATATAGAGTAGAGCCTTAGCGATCCAAACAAAGACTCCAACCAAAACGAAATCATTAGATTATGTGATAAATTAATAATAAATCATTCCAATGTAACAAACATGCAAAATTGGTGTTAACTTGATTTTAGTGATATATTTATTAGACAGTTTTAGTTGAAACAGTAATTTTAAGTATCTAAAATAGTATTTTTTATCAACAATGGTTGAATGCCAAGCGCAGATTCTGGTGATGTAAGTGTTGTTAATATACTGGGTATGAAGCAAACGGTATAAGCTAAGCTCTGTTATAATTTGATTTTCAGTATTTTCTAAAAGCCACTAGAAAAATACCCACGAAACAAAGAAAATTTAACAATAAATGGTGATTTCGTATTACAGGCAAAATAAATAAGATTTCAATCGAGTTCGAAATTATTTAATTGTTAAAATCTGTTTCAAAAAGAAATATATCTTTGTACAAAATTATTACAGCTAACTCCAAAGCTGCAGAATATTGAAGATTGGGTTGATCTTATACCAAAAGAAACTAATCACATCTAAATGCCAGGCAATCTTTCTTAGTCACCGGTAGAGTGATCTTTCTACCTCCCTTTAGACATCATTAAGTACTAATTTTAAAGAAAACTTAGTTCACAGAAGTATGCTAAATCGAAAATTATTGCATCAGACCCTTTTCAAGTTGCTTTTGAGAAACGAGGACTAGTCAGCGTGAAATTTCTCTGCGGTTTCGTATCAAGCGACCCAAAGACAGATCGGAAACTACAGTCCAAGATCTGGACCAAGGCGACCAAGAGGTTGTAGGCACAAGAAAATATTCGGTATGACAGATCCGACTATCAGATTTAGGAATTCGTTTTATCATCAGTTGATTCGCCAATTACAAATTTTGTCATTAAATAATATGGAATCAAAGCACGAAAAAATACACAAGCTTATTTCTTTCCCCACAAAAAATTCCTGAATACGCCACAGTCCCTCTTTCCTACACTACTGGGTTTTATTTCTAGCAAGTTGGGATTTGCTTTTCACTCACCATACGAAAAGGATAAACTGTGTAGATAGCGCCTTTACCTCTTTGTATTGGTAAATAGTACAGTGGAAAGAAACTGTATTTTACTACCATGGATCGCAATAAAATAAAAATTAAATTGACACAATTTAAATCCAGTAAGATTTTAATGGGTTTTTTTTTCATTTTAGTACAAATGAGGTTAACACACAAGATTATCACTTTTAAGATAATCAACAACAGATTACCACGTAAGATAATCATTTTTTCATATATTTTCCTAGATATATTTCAACAACTTAAAACTCAAGTTTTTTTTTTATCTAAAACTTTTACACCGTACTAAGTAATTTCTTTAAGAGGATTATTCAATTTTTTTTGGTCGATTTGACATTTTTTATCTAGTTAAGTTTTTTTGTTTTTAAAAAATGTTTGAATTATATGTCATTTTTAATCAGAAACTATTCCAATTTACAATCACACATGTATTCTATCTGACTGCGTCTAACCGTTTATATGATAATTTTATCGCTAAAACTTTCTCTATAAAACTTCATTGTAAAAAAAAAATAAATATATATGCAACTTTTCATCATGAAATAGAAAAAAACTGAAATATTTTAAAATAATACACAATAAATACTTTAATATATGATTGCTTATAGAGTATTAAAAAGAGAAAATTTTGTGAGAGATTTGTATAAAGGGCTTTTTAGGATTCTGAATCCGAATGTGAAGTTAGTTTTGTATATTAATTTTTTTTCACCCTACTTTATTAAATTTTTTTTCCATCTTACTATTCTTTTATATTTGAAAAATTAATTAAAAAGTTGTATGGCCAATAATACTGGTGTGCAAATAGGAACTCTTTAGAAACGATCCACTGTACGCCGCTTGCAACATCCCTTCCAAATTAAGTTTGGAGGAGTTTCAATAACAGTGGTATTAACATGGAGGCCCGCTTCGAACCTTCACGTGATATTGGGTTATAGGTGGCACACAGTTATAGGTGTTAATAAAGAGCCTTTCCTCAAATCGTTGAACTAAATATTATTTTCTTTTTAATCATGCTAGAAAGCATCCAGACCATATTATTCATAAAAATCTTGAGAGGAGGAAACCGCATTGTTGAAGATTCCTGGGAGATGTCCAGATATCAATCCTATTGAATATACCTGGGACATGGCAGGGGGACGACTGAGAGGTCGAAAACCTCCTGAACAACTTGAATGAGCTAGAAATTGGAGTCACAAAGGATTGGGAGGGTATTGATCAAGCCAGAATAGTGAACATGATTTCTTCTATGCGTCAGAGGCTCCAAGAGGTCATTCTTGTAAGACATGGGTTTTGTTAAATGATTTTGTTAAGTGATATTGTTAAATGATTATCCATGTCTTTTATTTTTCAATGAAATCTTATTTGCTGTTTGTTATTTTCCTTTGAAATCCCTTATAATAATAATATTCTTTATTTATCCTGGGACTGACCCCTTTAGAATAATATTACAAGTGTAAGAATAAGGCTTTAGAGCCTTAGAGTAAAATACAACATTTTCAAAACAAAAATGAAATTATAAACTATCATAAGTATACTTATAATTATGAATTTATTACGATAAAAAATAAACAACAGAACATATAAAGCAAAAATAGAAAAAAAAATAAAACTATATATCATATTACAAATCATAAGGTGACTAACTTCTAGTAAAAAAAAAAAAAAAATAGGAAAGAATCAAAAAGACAGGAAACTAAAAATAATAAACAAAAAGATACAATTACTGTTAATATACATATTTACAAGTGTAAAAAAAAACTCAAAATTATCAAGTACAGAAGATAAATAGATAAGCCAACATAATAGGTAATGAAAAAAAAAATCAATAAAATAATGAAATAAAATAAATCCTTAAACAAATAATAAATCTTAGGGATTTAATTCCAATAACATATATGCATACAAGGAGACTGAAAGGTTTCCAACCAAACAATACATGTAATTTTTTCTGATTTTTTATTTTTCAACATAGTCTCCTTGTAACTCTACACACTTTTCCCAGTGATGCTCCCATTCTGTAAAGATATGAGAAAGCACGTTGGGTGGCGCGTTTGTTCACGTTAGACCAAAAATGAGTTCAAATGAACATTTCCAACGCTCTGTTGGCGCAGTTTAGGCGCAATAAATCCGAGTTTGGGCGCCGATTAATTACTGTAGATGAAACTTACATACACCATACACAGACATACAGATACACCATTACATGCCCGAAACAACAATACAGTCCATTCAGTGGACTGCAATGGAGGAACAGCAAAAACTGTTTTCTCGGCCGGAGAAGGAATGGATAGTGTTAGAGTTATTTTAATCTATCTTAAAAAAAAAAAAAACCATTACAGGAGCATACTGCGTATTATTACTTGACAAGCTGAAGGCAGAACTTGCGGAAATCGGCCACATTTGCAGAAAAAGAAAATCCTGTTTCACCAAGACAACGCACCGTCTCACACTTCAGAGGTTGCCTAGGCGAAAATCCACGAATTACGGTTTGAACTGCTTGAACATCCGCCTTACTCACCAGAACTAGCCCCAAACGTCTTCTTTTTGTTCCCTCATCTAAAAATTGCACTCGGAGGACAGAGATTTTCGTCAAATGAAGAGCCAATCATCTTCGAGAACAATTATTTTGCGGAGAAAAACAAAAAGTACTTTTTGGACTGGTTGCAGAGATTAGATTAGATTAGATTTTTATTCAGGGCGATCAA